>NW_018479605.1:0-13793 GCF_002113885.1 Mizuhopecten yessoensis | reverse complement strand
CACTCTAAACTTGTTCACCTCATTCAATCTCTTTCTCAACAACAGCAATAAAAAAACTTCTTGCTCTCTACATGGACATCTTTTTCCTTCTCTTCCACTCTCACTTTTGTTAAGTGCTAGTGGCGAGTTAATCACTGTTGCTAAAAATGTTTTACCTTTCCTTTTTTCGTGTAAACATAAATTATGACTTCGTACTAAGCATGTTTTACCTAGCTTGTGATGAACAAGTATTTAATTTCAGGTAATCATTATTTAATGTACGCTTCTATATTACAGGTGCGGACAGTTCGGAGACACTCGGTACTTGGATAGTGATACCGTGGTTATGTTGGCTAGGAGTATGGATTTATCGTCTCCTTTTGGCGTCTTTATTAGGGTTTGTAGGATTTGTGGAATTGCCAAGAACCTTCCAATATAAAAATGGAAAATACTTTTGTGCAAGTGGAGTGTTTATAGTTGTATCATGTGTTGGGTATTTCCCTAACGTGCTGATGGACGTGTGCGGTACACATTGCACGGCTTGGTACTTCCCACTGTGTATAGGCTTTTCCCGTCTGTTATGGATTATGGCTGTCTGCTTTGTTAACACTTATATTAACAAGGATGCACCTGATAAATTCGGGTATGTGATTGCATCTACTTTGATTATAATTGTGATGTACAATGGTTTTCATCTAATGATGATTATGACTTGACGAATCTCGCTCACACATCCCGTGCATTGATACATTTGATCTCTTGTTGATACAAACACTTTATTTTGGTGTTATGCATTTGTTTCCTTTAGTAATCTTGAATTAAATGAGTATCTTGTTTTAATACTAATATCTTAACATTAAGGATTACACCGAGACACATTTTCCACACCAACCTCAATTTGATTCGCTTTAACATACCTTACGTTCAGTTTTCATACCCCTAGGATTTCCTAGGTATGAAAACTCCTCCTTTCAGAAGTCTTTGACATTTGAAATGTCAGTTTTCAAAGATGTTTCTACGATAAATATTCTCTCACTTATTAAAATGACAATGTCATGACCACAAAAATTAATCAAAACAAGTCTAAATTTCAATGGGGACAATTAGATATGTCCATAAACTGCTCTCACGGTCACATTGCATCAGAAAAAAGGTCGTAATACCATTAATCTTACATAACAAATTAGATAAAAAAATAACATGGACGTCATGTTATCCAAATAGAAAACAGAAATCGCAATAGTATATGCAGTACCATGAAATACCTACATACCGAATTTAAGTAATATCGGATAATGTGGAAATTTCAAAGAATCGTATGCCAGTGTACAGCTGCCGTTTTGTCAGATCACAAAACGGAGTGTGCAAGTTATACTTTTACAACCAATGAAGTACTACATTCTACATGTACCTATAGCGTCACTTTTCAGACGACAAGATTTTAAATGATATAATTCTTCCATCCTAATCCTGTAAATATTTAAGCAATTATCAACGTATGTGTGTGTAATATGGTGGAATATATAACGAGGATGAGAAAATGGGGATAAGATAATTAATAGAGGCAGCTTGAGGACTTTTGCGAATCTCGAGTTCTATTTTCCACCATAATGTACTAACAAATATATCTGTTCTACCAAGTAAAATGTAATGAAATTCGTTTTCGTGTCTACTTCAGTGTCTGTGATAGCCTAGGTGATCAGGATAATCTAATTATTTAATTAGGCTGTTCTTGCGCGCGCTTACATTTGTCACGTATTGCCTATATGTTTTCATTCCACAACAAGCTGTTCATTTTTATCATGTCCGACCCTGTGCCCAGTTATCCGATTTTGTGTATTATTCTGGATATTTCGGAAGCCTTTTTGACTCGACAGACGATAAAAAATTAACACCAACGACATGCTTTAAGCCAGATATCTATTTTAATCAATCAAATCCACCAATCTATCGTCATAGCTCGTCAACACGTGTACTCAGCATTTGACAGATTTTAAAATAAACACTATTTCAAGTCACATACGCGGTAAGTTAAGTGGAACATGCTGACTGTGAGTTAAACTTGTTTAAGTAGATCTAGAGGCAAGATACATTTTGTGTTTGTCCGCAAGCAAAACTTCAAATAAACACAAAAGAAAATACGGGTTCCATAATTCGAAAATTAAACTAAGTAAACCGAATCGCTTGTTTACCTGTACATTTACGGGGAAGGTTTTAGGATGAGCATAGGTCTGTTGGAAAATAATATAAGCACACGCATGTGTAACAAAATGTTCCTTCTTATTGAATAAAAGGAAAAGCTCAGATCTCAAGGTCACTGATTCACCGGACAAATCAGACTGATGGGTGATTTACCATCCTCATCATCGGAGATCAGGGACAATCCTGGTCCCTTGAAATAGGGACTTGCGATACAAGTGACCTGTAGATATCGTCAGATCGTCCACGACTGTAACCTGTAGCCAGGGTACAAGAACTTTTCGGTACCAAAGTAATGTAAACATGGTATCGAACATCGACGGGAATTAATTCTTTTGGGTTTTCCCGATTGACGTCATTATGGATTAATCACTTGTATACAATGTATCTATTGTGCATATATGGTTACGATATATGCGTAGTGGATTAGTAACTATACTGAAGTAAAAGTATGCCTTGTGGATTCGCTGAGTGTAGTGCTATTGAATAATCCCCATTTACATTGACAGTAAATAAATTATGCAGATTAATCACCATGTTATATTGACAGTACTTTCACCTGCAATCAATGGTTTAAGTGGGTTCCTTAGTCATGGATTACTTGCCGTTATATTGACCAGTAACTGCGTCGTTGTGTTGTGAAACAATTACTATATATACTGACAGTGAACTTTAACGGTAAAGTACTGCTTTGCGATATCTATATAAAGATATGTGTGTATTCTATAACCAAGTGTAGGACACTGTGAAGACTTATGGACATGGATGTAATGGTGTTAAACGTGTATCTTTGCTTGCAATTATCGTAATATCTTTTGCATTATATGTTGGGAAAATTTGTTAATATTCTTAGCGGTAAAGGTATGTAACAAAATAGGCCGATAACAAGGCAATTAATGATAAAGTTTGGAACCATCTTATATGATGTAAAATAATGCTTATCAATAGAGAGCAGCACTTTGGTCAAAAGTACATTAGAGGTCAAATCTTATGACATGGGTAACACCGAGCAGAGACTGATAGGGGGCTGTTTATGGAAATTAATGCTACATGGCTATGCACCTAAAGGCGACCACGTCCGTAATGGAGGACACAGTGATAACAATGAGAGTGTGAGCTCCCCAAACCAGACAGGGTAACTGTCATTGCCATATGGCACATCTACAATTGTATGTCTTCTTATTTTGGTAGGGGAAAGTTAGATAAGAAGTTAGATTAAGTTGTCGCACGTGCCTAATTACATATGAACAAAGGGTGGTACGGGATCATGTAAAGTTTATGAATATGTACTATGAGTTTTGATAAAACGGACTTATACAGGGAATTTAGAGAGAGGGGCTCCAAAAGACTGGAGAGAGAGAGACTCCAATGGGCTTGAGAGAGGGAGTCTTCTCCAGTAGGGGGCACGCTAAGATTGTCGCGGTCACAATGCGAAGTGAATAAAAATGCTAAGTCCACATGTGTTGTCAGCGTGTTACGTAACACATGGTCTATCGTGCAATAGTGCATGATTATTAACCAATTAAAAGTGTGGTAGAATTACGTATAAAGTACACATATTCTCTGTCGGTCTACTTTGATTCACTTTCTGGCATACCAGCATGCTATGCCAGCGTCACCGTACTGTACTATATAACCTGAAGTCAAGACACAATACCACGTTAACAGCATTGTATATAAAATAAAATGATAATTTTTAACATTTATTTGTGCCTTGGTTACCTTCTTCACACAGCACCGCTTTTTTGTAACAATAGAAAAAAACCCGGTCGTGGTCAATTGACATATTTATTTGGCCGTTTAAGAAAGTAAATCGTAACAAAGTGCAAAGATACGAATTCCTTTATGTTATCAGGTAGCCCTGCATTCATTACTCTACTTACTTTTATACCCTATCTACCTACAAACCACAAACTAACGACTAGATACACTCACTGATATCATCGAATCATTATATGTTAAGACCTTATTATGATGTACACATTTTTGTAATTTTCTTAAATTTTCGATTTGTAACAGACATTGTCAAAACAGTATTACTTCCTTTACTTCAGCATAATTGTGTTGTTCTTCATTCAAATGTACGTCCGACTATATACTAGACAGAAAAATAAACCCGAACCTTTTCCAGATCTGCAAGCGGTTACAAAGTTCATCTTTTACCCTCAAATGTTGATTAGCACGCATATCTGTTTAAAAACGACTTGTTTAATATGTGGATGGAAGACAATCTGTTATGTTATCGCCATATCTTGTGACACATGTGCATAGTACTGACACCTGCATCCCATGACCTGTATAGTTACATCGGGTATACTGCACTGATAACAGTAAAATATGTCATCGTACATGTTCGACACGACAATGCATTGTTACTCCTTGTACTAAGACCCCATAATATTATCAGACCTGTTATTCATATTTTAAAATGTGTGCAAGCATCTGAACACCCTCTTTGTTAGACACGCATATTCAGTAATGCCAATTTTAATTTGGAGGAGTAAGCAAACCCGTGAGTCGAATGTAAAATAGATGAAACTAGGGGAAAATTTGAACAAAGAATTTAAAATGAAGAGGCATTAAAACGTAAGGAGATAAGATGAGGTGTTCTTGTAGGTGTGTTAGTTTGAGACTAAATATCTTCGCCACAAACAGGGTCATATGGAACGGGCGCCTGGGGAAACACCACCTGAAACAGAAAACAGATTGAAAAGAAAGAATACAGGATACATGGTATCTTCCATGTCCCCTTCGTAGAAGACACAGCAGAAATAAAACCCGATTCTGCAAGACATTAGTCGCCTCTGACGATCATGCAGTGGGAAACAGCAGGTCTATTCTTTTCTCAAATCTAGTAACATAAACATTTTAAAATTCATAGATGACACCCATCCTGTCAATCCAAGTCATATCTAAGTGTTCACAATAAACTAGAAGGCAATTGAATGACTAATTAGAAAATCATCGACCTTTATATCACACAATGTAAAATCCTATTACCCAATCAGATCATAAACTTTGTATCAGACAGCCGGTAACGCTAAACCTTTAACATGGTTAGGTAATGAACATTTATGTAATTGAATGTACAACAGTGATTGAAAAAGGGGCCTATTTATGTAAGACTGATTTACACACACTTTTTTGCATTGTAAAACGTACATGTATACGATACGTTATCTGACAACTATCAGTCTTTTGTGTAACCCACAACGACAGAGGTTATCATATCGCAGCGAGTTGACACGGTTTACAAAAATAAGAACAACTTAGTAAATACTGATAATCTTAGGTTTCCACAAACTTTGAATAGCCCCAAAATACCCATTATTATCATATTGATTCGAAACTTTGGACTGTATCTGTGGTATGAGTATTTTTCATATTTTTAAGGTTGATTATGCCTCACTTTTAATCACCTTTGTTTCCCTACTGGAAACTCATTTCAGTATTCAAATAAAATGAATTAAAAATTAAAAGAATTTTAGTATTTTTTCCTTTTTAAAAACTGACAGTAAATAAAATTGTTTAAGTCACAAATGCATTTCCTTGCAAACCTATGCAAAACCATAACTTTTCACATTATGATAATGTTGTAATATTCTATGATAACTTTATATAACATATCATATATGCTAGAAAATACAGACAAATCTGTCTCGTAGTAACAACATAACCTTAAAGTAAATACACCGTAGTAATTTACGCTCAGAAAGGCTTAATGCAATTTGTTTTTTAAACATAGGTACATCGCAACGTTTTCCTACCATAATATGAAAAATGTGTATATATACATGTACCTAAAACGTATTATGTTTTCATTGTCCAGTAAATATATAGTTAAAAATCGAAACACATTGTGACGTCATAAAAAGGGAGTTCTGCAAAAAATACATATCTCCCTCTCTAGTTGACGTCACAATATACATTATACCTTTTATTAATGACTCCATAAGTTGTATCTATCTTTAGCTGTGTGTAAAGCGTCTGCAAATTGAAAATGAAAGCGCTAATGCTTTAGAATTCTACATGTTTCTGATTTTTTAACTTATGATATATATTTATTACAAAGCCAAAAACTGATTCCACTAACTTGTTAACCACAGGAGGCCTATTACTAATATAATTGGTCATCAAACGGCAAAGATATCCAAGTTTGTAGATTGTCATCTGAGAACTCTAGTGGATAGCTTGTAATCTTACGAACAAGACACAACAGACTTTATCAGGAACACACCAAGTACTCACCTACTAGCCGACACTCTTTTGGTTGCTACAGACGTTGTCTCCTGATAAACCAACTTTCCACACTTTGAAGGGATTATGACGTTTTGTGCCCGTTGGAACAAACGAGTTCCCCTGTGCCTATCTACGGACGATTTGATTGACCTTTTGAAACTTATCCTGACACTCAAGAAATTTCAGTTTGATGGCGACCACTGCCTGAATATTGTGACACAGCAATAGGTACGGAAACGGCATCCTCGTACGCCATTATATTCATGGGTTATCTTGAGTCGCTAATTCTCAAAGCCGCTCCCTACCAACCGCTGAATTGGTTGTGCCTCATTGATGACGTTTAAGTGAAGTGGGCAAAGGGAAATGATCAATTGTACACTTTTATCTGCTCTGTGAATGAGTTTCATGCCACTAGAAATTTCATTGCGGAAATTTCCGGAGAAAACAATACGGTTCTATGTACGTCGTCTATATTGGTCGATTATAACTTCACAATCGACCTTCACTAAACACCAACGGCCGAACACCAGTTTCTCCGTCCATCTAGCTGCCATCAACCCACATCACTAAGTATTAGACGGAAATTGTTTCAGATAACACCACGGATAAATGATGTTGTAGCTTAAGACGCACTTGCTATTCAGGGGGTATGACAGTGGCTTGGGCTGTCGGGAGATAAAAAAAAAAAAGCATTATTCGGGGTTTTGTTGCTGCAATACTGTGTAAGAACAGCAAACAACAGGGTCCAATGTGTAGTTAAATTCCATCCCAATATGCCACCACTTGCACCCATAATCCAAAAGCACTTAAGTAACATCCAGTCGTCGTAAAAACTGAAAACTATTTAACGAATGATGGCTTCAACATTCGTGAAAACGAGTAATACAAACTGTGTTTTTTCACTGAAAGTACAAATTCTTTCATATGTGAAATCACACAGAAACGATATTGCATACTCAATAAAGCTTCATGCAATAAATTAAATATTATATCCTATTATTACAATATAATTAACAACCATCGTTTTTCTAAGAGAAGAAACAGACCAGACCACCTTTCTGTGGAAAGACTTTTTTACACGGGAGGATATGCGAGTAGTAGCAATCGACCACTTTTCCACTTTGGACAAGCAGCAGTAACGACAGAACAGTGCGTTGTAAGCTGCCAACTCACAAAATTTCAAGAAATTGTACTAGATGCCACATGATGTCCTCAGTATATGTACATTTGTACACTTTTCAGTAGCATTTTAACCTTAATATTTACCAAATATCCATTTTTACACATCCCTAGATACTTTTCAATGTAATTTATATTTTCTTTTTTATTCCAGGACCCGGTACATGTGTTATTTTTTGGCAAATGTTTCCATATTCTCTCGTTGTTTATTTGTATATTACCTCCCCCTGCAGAATCGGGGCTTGTTTCTTCCTTGTCTCTATAACGAGGACGGTGACAAATCAGAAATATACCTGATGTGTCCCACTGCATGTGCATTGTAAAATGAGACTTACATGGGTCCCCCTGCAGAATCGGGGTTTTTTTCCGTGTCTCTTACGAAGGGGACATGGAAGAGACCAACATTGATTTGCTGCCCCCATTGCAACACTTTGGATGTTTTTCGTTTCCTATCGTTCCTGTCCCCTTTCTTTTCTATCTACTTTCTTGTTCAGGCGGTGTCTCCTTAGGTACCCGCCCTTTATTGACCCTGGTTGTTGTGAAGACGTTAAACCCAAAACAAACAAACCGCTTTTTGATTATTTGTAAATGCATTAATAGAATATGCTTTCCGGTCGTTGCGATATCACGGACTCTTTGCTGCGAATGCTGACTCAAGGAACGAAGTTGTTCTCTGATCATTTCGTCAATTCGTTCGACTGATTATTTCACAACCGAACACCTATTCTAAACCATATTCATATTAATCTCAACTTCAAACAATTCTGAATACTTCCCCATAGCAAGTTTTAATTTTTTAAATCCCTTCCTTGTATGTATACCGTGAACGATAAAGCTTTAACGGGGGGGCTAGCTATTTTGAACGACTCGTCCAATTTTTCATAGGAATTCTCGGGAATCAATTTGGGAAAAAAAGTCTCTGTTTTTGTTTTATATTTTCATGTGTATTTTTGTCATGTATAGTTAGTCGCTATTTGTCTTTTTTATCTCTTGAAAACAAAGCAGGATTCTCCGAAAATTCGACTTTGTTTAGTCCGAACTGTCGACATCATTCAGTGGTCTAGTGTATCTATAGATAAAGGTCAAAGAAGTGATATCAGGTAGTATCACACTGGACCCGTACAAACGTATGTTTATTTGATACTAATACTTAAAATTGTTATATGGGGTAAGGACATAATTCCGACAGTGTAGACAGTAAGTGGTTGTCAAATGTTCGGAGCAATCCGTTCCTTTATCAAGACACAGAAAAAACACAAAACACTTACAGTACATCAAACAAAATAGAAATCGAAAAGGACATAACTCATATTTGAAAACGATAACCTTCTGGGCTAGCAAAAGCGGAAGTAAGATTTAAAGATGGCTGTCGTTGACTTATGATACTGTGTGTGTGCGGACAACGACAAAGAGGTAATAAAAAATACCAGAAAAACAGAAGGGTGATGAAAGAAGCGGAAGCTAAAAAAATAAATGATACTTCATCCAGCGATGATGATTGGGATATGGATTAAAAAGTCTTGAAATATCTAATATAAATGCATTAAAGAAGAAATGAAGCGCTATTTCGTTTGTTTGGGGTTAAACATCCTCGCAACGGCCAGGGGTCATATAAGGACGGGTGCCGAGGTAGACAGCGCCTATAAATATATGTTTTTGCAAAAGATATAGTATCAAGATTCAGTAAAGGTAAGAAAAATAAGTATTACAAATAAGTTGAAATGACACAAAATAGACACTTCGAAGACGAAATCTGACGGCGTCTGTCAGTCTCACACACGACAAGTAGCAGCAAGCGTGTGAGTCAGCAGACCAATTTCAGTGAACTAGCTTGTCAAATATACCCATCAGATTTGGTCTAATTAACTGCATATTACATTATCTTGCAGGTAATAAGATACACTAAATTGGATGATGTGAATGTTTAGTGTTCGTAATATACTTGAACCGTGAGAGGTTGTGTATGGACACCGATTTTGAATGAGCCCTTTTTCGAAAGTAGGGGCAACGGCTATGGAGATTTCATATTAGCGTCGGCCCCCGCTTGGAATTTCAAAACAAGAAAAATCCAAAAAGGAATGAATAAAGGAAGCTTAAATCAGAAACAGTTAGTTTCAGAATTTATTTTATGATAAATGGGACCTCATTGACTTACAACAGTATGGGTGTTTAAAGTCCTCCTAGAGCATTTCAATGACACACAATTACTATAATAGTATATCATCATAGTATGCAACATATTCCAACTATTATATTGATACCGATTATAACAAGAAAGAATTGGTCTTTTCATTGAAGATTTAAGCAGAATGGTTTTGATACGATAAATTACATATTTTTACTATTTTTCATACTTCATAAGTTGGCTACCAATACTATCTTTCGACATCAGGAATTGTAAAAACATTAACAACAGGTAAATTTGTCATAGAACACTTTTGATTAAATAAAAAGGAAAACATAGTTTTCTTTTCACTTTTCCTTTAGTTTGTGTTTCTTCATAACCAAAGGTCATTGGGTCATGATATTTGGTAAGTGGTGCACACCAAATCTTGATAGTCCAGATTAACTAGTTTTGTTGATATCGTACTAGTAGTTAAGGAAGAGTTTTCAAGACAAATCATTTTTTAACAAAGGTCCATAACTCCTTAAAAAGGGTTGAAATGAAGAAAATACTACCCTGATGCACGACATCGGGGGTTAATTACAATATCTATAAACTTTAATTGAAACCGGCCATGTAGTTTATGAGACAGACAAAGGTTTCAACAAAGGGCCATAACTCATTTCTAAANTCAGGGGGCAGTTACCATATCTGTAAACTTCCGTCGAAATTGGCCTCACAGTTTTGGAGGAGTTGTCTTAACAAGCATTTTCCAACAAAGGGCCATAACTCCTTTTTAAAGGTTCGGAATGAAAACATACTACTTGGATGCACAATGTAAGGGGGCAGTTACCATATCTGTAAACTTCCGTCGAAATTGGCCTCACAGTTTTGGAGGAGTTGTCTTAACAAGCATTTTCCAACAAAGGGCCATAACTCCTTTTTAAAGGTTCGGAATGAAAACATACTACTTGGATGCACAATGTAAGGGGGCAGTTACCATATCTGTAAACTTCCGTCGAAATTGGCCTCACAGTTTTGGAGGAATTGTCTTGACAAGCATTTTCCAACAAAGGGCCATAACTCCTTTTTAAAGGGTCGGAATGAAAACATACTACTTGAATGCACAATGGCGGGGGCAGTTACAATATCTGTAAACTTCCGTTAAAATTGGCCCCATTGTTTTGGAGGAGGTTTTCCGCAAAGGGCCATAACTTTGTAAAATGAAGGGTCAGAATGGAAAAAAATACCTGGATGCACAACTTCAGTTGGAAGTAATCATATCTGGAATCTTTCGTTGAAATTGGTCCATTACTTTAGAAAGAGTCCTGCCAAACGTTTTCCACGGACAGACAGACGGACAGACAAGCTGATTCCAGTATACCCTCTAACTTTGTTGCAGGGGCTTTAATAAAGTGTATAATAGTTTTATAATTATTCTATTGTTTTTAAAAAAAATGCATATCTTTGTCTATAATACAGTCTCAACCTCGAGTATTTCTGGCAGAATACATATTCATGCACTACGGATATCAGTAGTAATTATGAATTATCATTTATGCAGTTATTGACTATTTTTATGTATCTACATATGGCAAAAAATTAATAGGAATCAAAGTTGGGGCCCAAAATTGACCCCACCTTTAATCCCTATGGTACATAACATTGATAAACTTGTTTTGTAGATTTTTGTAATGAAAATGACACCTAAGCTGTTTTGGCAAATTTGATTTTTATCAAAAACAAAATCATTTTGTGGAGCAGGCAAAATGAGTCAACTGTGCCTCATTATCAAAAGTTAGTAAGGATTGCTCGAATATACAATAAGGAAACAAAAACTGAATTAAGCAGGTCGATATTACTATGAAACAAAGAATCAAATATTCCCGCGGTTCGCAGTAGAAGCGGGAATAATTTGTCTCGTGCGGCACGAGCAGTAGAAGGCTGTCACGTGTACTCGGGTATACGGGTGGTAGATGTTGTCAGCGTGGTCCTTTCTAGTCGCCTACTCGGGACGTACGGTTCATTCTAAACTTAAGGATGTATAGGGTGTTTTGTTTCAGTAGGTCTGTTATAAAAGAGTAGACAGCGGTCCAAATGTCACCTCAGAGAAATCGGACTTGCAGGGAAATAATATTTGTCCCGCTTTTGGATACAGGGTTCCGGGGGATATCTCCGTATTTTCCTGGCCGTGCAGGTTAATTTCGATGATCGAGGTATCTCTTTATTGTCGTTTCGCGCAGTCAACGTCAGACTGCGGCGTAAACAAAAAAATGGTCACGTCAGATGACGGCAAGCTGTTAACTATCGGTATATGTACGAGTTTTTTTTTGTATATATGTATTTCGATTGCATTTTGGTTTTTGTCATGGATTATGTGTCATGTTGTGCATGTACATATACTGATTAAACGCCCACCGCCATACCTCCTTTCGGCGAGCTAGCGGCAAAATAGATGTGTTGTGTTATATGCCAGTCGCTAAATGGAGCGAGACCACGGAATCCTGGGGGATTGATTGTTTATCAACTCTTACCTGTAGTCCCCGGCACAGCTCGATAACAACGACACCACAGAAAGGGAGCAGACGACTTGATTATCATATACAGCTATCCATTGGGCTCCTGGTAAGTATAACGTTAAATATTATTATTATTGATACGAAATATCATTAGGTATCGAGTTATGTTAATAATGTGATATATGTAAATAATACTGAACCAGACATTTGGTTTTTGTTCACAGTTAAACGCTGCACCCGTGTAAATAGAAAAACATGTTTATACAAACGTGTTAAATGGTGCGTTGGCGATAAGAACACGAGAAGACTTTATTCAGTCTAAGGTATACCTATTGATATGGTGATTTAAAACAAAGTTCTATTGGGTTTGGTTTTAATATATACCCGGACGTGAATTTGGTGTTGAACATAACAGTACCAGTTCATCTACAACACATTTACATTTTTATGAGAGTTATAAATAATATTCGGTATATTCTATCACCAGCGTAAGTGGAAGTCACATGAATAAAATACATGGTTGAAATTAGAATTTGTAGCTGGTATTGTAACGTATCAAGCTGTTAAAATACGTTAACATGTTAGACAACGTGAATAGCCGTATCTAACTGTTTACTTTATTTATTATAACATAGGGGTAGTCTCAACCAACTGTCTGGTACAGTGAGTCTGCCGGTCTTTTTTATATATATAAAAGACATGCATAGCCAGTCAAAATGTTAGTACAGTGAAGGTGTTGGTTACTCTGCTGATGATAAAGGGCCAGAGCAAATAATACATCTTGTAAGCACATATGTTGTTTGTAACATAAGTGTACAGTTGACTTCCTGGAACAGTGAACATTTCGCTCATTTTGTTTTTAACATAAGTATTCATCTACAACCAATCAGAATCCTTTTGCATCGTTATCAATAGTAACTATTATGTTTATGCTAAAAACTACAACTATTGATGGCAATTATGTTACAATTATTTATACATGGTTGTCTGCTTCGCAAACATTCAAGAAAATAATATTTACAATGTTTTGATATTGTTTTTGTTAAGTCCTTTATTCTTTAAACTATCTTTAAGTAATAAATATCAAGATTTTGTGACATCATGTATTGAAAAAATGCATTTTTTGACGTAGCCGGAAGCGCACTTGACCCGGAAATATAACTCACGAACAGAATCGGGACGGTAATAAAAAAACACGATTATCGAACATTAACAGATTAATACCGTATGTATTGAGACACTGATGTGCTAGAATACAACACAAGGTAACACTCGTTTAATCCATTGCTATCACAAAAAGTACTAACTGACATTTATGCGAAAATATCAGCATAAAATGTTTGCGATCGCGCAGACCTACTTTCGTTTTACAGTTTACATACATTTGTACATGTCGGCATCAACTGTATACCTTAACTTGTGTCCTTCATGGTGCCGAAGATTATACATAGGCGCATTGTCGAGGAAAAGTTCGTGATTAAAAGCTTGTGTGTTTGTTTACTCAAAACTATCGGATAAAAGCATAGTGGCATGTTACAGGGGTGTCAGCGTTTCAGTTGACAGATTTTGCGTTT
>NW_018479604.1:9118-13689 GCF_002113885.1 Mizuhopecten yessoensis | reverse complement strand
CGTATTTATGTACTGTTAATGATGATGATGATGTTTATTGTGTGAGATTTGTACTGATGCATTGGTAATTATATTTTCATAATGATGATGATGATGACGATGATGACGATGATGATGAGGGTGATGACTGCTTATGTGTGAGAGGTATTGATACAATGATGATGCTGATGATGATTGTTTATTATGTGAGGCGTATTGAGGCAATGATGACGATTGTTTATTGTGTTAGATAAGCATTGATGCATTGGTTATTGTGTTTTCATAATGATGATAATGACGATGAGGATGAGGGTTGATGATTGTTTATGTGTGAGATGTATTGATGTAATGATGATGATGATTGTCTATTATGGAAATATATTGATGTATTGATTTACTGGTGATGATGATGATGATGATGATGATGATGATGATGATGATGATGATGATGATGATGATGATGATGATGATGATGATGATGATGATGATGATGATAATGATGATGATGATGATGATGATGATGATGTTTATTGTGAAAGATATTTACTGATGCATTGGTAATTATATTTTCACAATGAGGATGATGAGGTTGATGATTGTTTATGTGTGAGATGTATTAATGTAATGATGATGATGATTGTCTATTGCGTGAAATATATTGATATTGGTGATGATGACGATGGTGATGATGATGATGATGATGATGATGATGATGATGATGATGATGATG
This sequence comes from Mizuhopecten yessoensis, assembly GCF_002113885.1. NCBI lineage: Eukaryota > Metazoa > Mollusca > Bivalvia > Pectinida > Pectinidae > Mizuhopecten > Mizuhopecten yessoensis. Next base: position 12,980 of record NW_018479604.1, on the reverse strand, counting down.
ATGATGATTATTGTTTATGGTGAAGTGTATTTATGCAATGATGATGACGTTGCATGAACACATCCATATACAGTATTTTGTGTGTGAAAGAAAATGTGTGTGCAGATCTTTATGTAATGTAAAAAAACTTTGAAAAATAAAAAATAAATGTTAGTAATATGCCGTTTGAACCACAACAATATGGTGTACTGCTGGACGCCCGACTTAAAACCACGTCCTGCGTCTATAACATTTCTATTGTGTACCCCTGCCTGGCCGTGTATGTAAAATATACACGTAATTACACATAAATACAATTGGTTTTATACATGTGTAATGAAATGGCCGACTGATGTAAATCCTCCCCATCCCCATATGTGTAATAATTACGCTTCTCCTCTCCAACATCTCCATACCAACACACACAGCATCGCCGTAAGACACAATGTAGTTGTCTATGTTAATTGTCTTTACTGTTCTATGACGTCATCAGTTATGTTACCATAGACGCCACAGTTAACCAGTCAACTCAACGACCGTCGATAAAGACTAAGTACTGCATCAGTTTTGAACGCTCTCCCAAGCTATATTTCTGTACGCCGAACACCCGCCCTGAACAAATCTAGACCTTCAGTACACGTACATTGATGTTGCACGGACCCGTGTCCAGGACTAATCCGACGTGCGATGATAATGATGTACTTTCTCCCAATGCCCGTGTTTCTATAAGATCGATGGACACTGTATTGGTACAATTCAATTCACGCTCCAATACAGACTGACTGAGAAAAGTATGAAGGCCGCAATACGAAACCCCCGACTTGACCAACGGTTTACTCTGCTTGAGAGCGAGCGGCGATTCCGCAGAGCCTGTGAACAGATTGTGCAACTGAATTACATGCTTGATGAGGTACAGTTCCGTTACCTCGGCGCCAAGAGAGACGGACTACGAACCTTCCGCTACAACTACATACTTCGACTGTCGGTTATCGAAGGCCTCCGGAACATGTACTACGACTATGTCCACCAGAAGGATGAAGACATATCCGGACTTAGAAAGGACCTATATGGCGAAATTGTATACGTTGTTTCGGGATCAGAAGACGAAGAGTAACTAAGATGCGGTCTTAAATCCTAACAAATGTTCTTTTCAGAGCCAACCGCTTTTCTCGAAAAGTATCCATTACGCTCGAAAATACGCACATTTCATCTATTTATCAGTCGTAGTGATCATGTGTCAGGCTCCTATATTTTTGTGACTTGACTTCGACCTTCACGTCACGCGCCCACCTACATCAACCTGTCAAATCAACCCGCCCACGCTTGTTTAAAGGAGCATCAATCAGTTTTGAACGCCCAAAAAGAGTTTTTCCCCAAAAGACAGATGTTGTCAAACTTAAAATGCATTGAAGGATCATTTTTGACACAACCAAAACTAGGGATCATATGCTACAGTATACATGTACAAATATCTTGCTATGGTGAGTTATCAGATATTTACAGACAAATCAACAGCCAGAAGCCATCTCAAACAATGATATTTTCCAGACACATCTTATATCTTTTGTATACCAAAAATATTTTGATTATAGAAGGATTAGGTCATGAACTAACAGTGATAAAAAATATCAATCCAAAATATGTGGTGGAACGTATTCAAAGTAGGGCTCAACTGACCATATGGTCTATACATCAGAATTCATGGCTGAGTGTATAGTCTAATCATTTTGAATAAAAACTGACAGAAAACAGAGAACATGTTAAGAAAAGTTTTGTTGGTTTATTCCTTTTCATGATGGCCACCAAAACATTAATTCTACTGCCTAATCAGTTGTCAGAGTCTTGCAATATCAATGATTAGAGATTCTTATTTATTTGTTACTTTGTTTTTATATACATTGTATTTATTAAAGTTAGACTGATGATATTTACAGATAATGTTTTGCAAGAAGCAAGAGTATGATACGTGTTAGAATGGCAGACTTGGAAAAAAGAAGGAAGAACAAAATGATGCGAGGCTTTGACTTTGTTTTCAAACTGGTCTTATTTCCAGCTCTGTCGGAACGTCTTAGATAAGTAAATATACTTGATGTATACACATTTCCCTAGTTCCTTGACCAACTGGGCATTGGCAAAAGTAATCTTTTATTGGATTATTATCATTTGGTGTCGTGCTGTATTGAATCCAATCATTATATTTAGTCTGGCTTTTGTGTTTGGAACGAATCTTAAGACATATTTCAAAATCTTTGCGAATTCTGAAGTTGCTCTCTTGGAGAGAGCTAGTTGTATTCATCCTCTGAGCCAAACAGTTTGTTTTTGTAGATAGAAACTTCATTTGATGTGTGAGTTCTCTGTCTTTTCTGTCAGTTTCCGGTGATCTTTGATAAATTGGTCCCGTATCCAATTGAGACATGCAGTCACACTCTTTAGCATGTTCTCAAATATAACTATGAAACAATTTGATATTAATTGAGTTCTAAACTAGAAATATGTCAGAATGACATGTAAGTCACCCCATCATTCTGTATGATCATTTCCCGATAAATCATTGACCAAGCTACAACGGATATATTTCCACCTGTCACCCAAAATGGTAAACAATTACCAGGTGTAAATACATACATGCTGTTCAGGTAGCCATGCCAACACATGAAATTAATAAGAAAGCATGTCGCAAATGAAACGTTAGCGTTGACTGACACCTCGAATACGGGGAGATCTGCGCGCTGACACGGTCACCTGGCATGGGCAGAACAGGTAACGTTAATTGGAATATAACGATGTTGTTTTCACACAATAAGCTTCAGAACAGATTCAATCTTATATGCGGATAAATCTTCTTCTACTTTATGTGATGAAATACACTTTTCCAAGTAGTTTTCTGATCGTCTGCAAATCCGACTGAATCGGTCATCGATATCGGCAGAATGTGTATGCTTAAAGGCAGTCATTCCGACGAGGACCGCCAACAGCCGAATTCGCGAGACATGAAGAACACCATAAAATTGTGATTTCAACAATTCTCCCTCGAAAAGAAAAGATCGGAATGTATTTGGCTGTTTTGAACCCGTTGATTTTTAATTTTCAAACTCAAACTTTTATCATTATCGGTTCAATTCGCATTGTCAACCTTGTAAATTCCTGCCGGTTAATAATATCACGCAACTTTGACTCTTTGCGACCTACACAAACTTGCTAACTTCGCCACTTTACCCATGTCGTTTTGACACATTCCTACGATCAAGATTGAAGAGTTCAGCATAATTTTACCCGAGAACGACATTTTAACCACAGAGTGATAAATGCGATGCGATTCTTCGTTATGTATCCCAATACGTGGTACAGTATTTATCAATTCACAACGTAACGTCCTCCTGAAAAGTTGAGCCTATTTTACTCGAGTTTATTTATCCGATTCTATAGTATTATATGACTTAAACTTGCAACTTTTCGTAATTGTTAATTTTGCAATGCAATTGTGATGAATGTACATATCGTAATCCTACCTTCGCTGATTTAGCATATTATTCAGGTTAGATACGTTGATCTGTTGGCGTTAATCATTTGTGTTATGTCTCCGTAATTCGAACGCTTAGAAGACAGATAGTTTTCGAGGTACAATCAAAACGTACAGGTGATTATACCTCACTCACCGCTAGGTGTCGCTAGGATAGCAAGAGGGTATAAATAGGCAGAATCCAGCTACAATCAGGCAGTTCTTTTCTGATCTCGGCGTGTGTACAGCAGATAACAGATCGCAAGTACCTAATATATGCGAGACCGGCTTTGTGTTGGAAAGATAGAAGTGACTGAGTAAGTCTTGCCTTGATCCACACACTGCCTGGAAGATATATTAAATAAACGATTGAGTGCTGTAGCG
>NW_018479604.1:0-6387 GCF_002113885.1 Mizuhopecten yessoensis | reverse complement strand
TGGATATCCAGTATTCAATGCCTCGGGATATCAAAGTCATACCCCAAAATATGTGGGCTTGGCGGCTGAAAGAGAAGATGGAGGATGCCCATCATATGGTGAGACAGCATGTGAAAGGAGCCATGTTGAGACAGAAGAAGAATCATGACTCCAAGCTGTCCTGGCAGAACTTCAAACCAGGCAATGAAGTTTTTGTGTTCTTTCCGAATGTAAAGGTGGGACGAAGTCACAAGTTATCAAGTCGGTGGAGAGGACCGTACAAGGTGCTGACTAAATTGACAGACGTCACCTACAGAGTGCGTTGCGGACGCAAGGGGAAGTCACAGGTCATCCATGCAGACCGTATGAAGTTACGAGAGGGTCAGGTCATGAGCGGTGAAAATACCCAAGAAGCGATAGGGTTAAGGGATCGACAAACACAGGTCGATGAGAGTTGTTTCAGCTACTGGAAAGTAGGGGATGCTGCGTCATCTAGAGAAATGAATGAGAGTGTGATGGAGGATGTTCATATGGAGGTGGAGAATGTAAAGCCATGTTAAAACGAAGGTCTGATGATCAAATGTTTAAAAATGATAACAAAATGTTTAAGCACAAATTATTTAGTGTAGGCTTGTAACGAATTTCATAACCAACTACCAGTAATCAGGTGCATTGCGTTTTGGTTGATGCCAGGGAAGGTGTCTTAGGCCGTCAACGTTTTGGGTACACAGGGTACTTTATTGTGCGAAATGAATACTTTCCACCACTTTTTTTTTTGGACTGAATTTTGAGAAATAGAAATGGTAATAGAATCCCGTATATCAGATTATCAACAACAAACTCTTTTTTTTTACCGTCAACGCTTCGCTGTTGGAATACCCTCGATAACTCTATTAGGACATCAGCTTCATTGAATTCCGAGTGAACCTTGTGGACATCTTTGTAAAAATGCTTATCACTTTTTCTTCCAATGTCGCCGTTATTGTATTGAAAGAAATATCCTTTTTCAGCGAGTAAACAGTTTGAATTTAGAGGTACCATGCGATTTAGATTTGCTTTTATTTGGAAATGAAGACATGTTGCTGGACACAAATTCAAAAACAGATTTTAAGGAAAATTGCCCTATGCTATTAACTTAATTTTTTCAATGTCATTATCCGATGTAACTTCACTAGTGTGCCATATATAAATGCAATGACTTATTTAACCGCTAAGATAACGTGGTTGACTCGGCGGGTATTATTGACAGGGAAGACTACGGAAAAGAGGTGGATCTAAAGCACAAGATAAGCCATTAATGATAGAACAACCATGTTGTATCATATACCTCATGTAAGCTTATCACATAAACTTCATGTAAGCTTATCACATATACTTCATGTACGCTTATCACACATACTTCATGTAAGCTTATCACATATACTTCATGTAAGATTATCACATGTACTTCACGTAAGCTTATTGAATATACTTCACTACGGAAAAGAGGTGGATCTAAAGCACAATATAAGCCATTAATGATAGAACAACCATGTTGTATCATATACCTCATGTAAGCTTATCACATAAACTTTATGTAAGCTTATCACATATACTTCATGTAAGATTATCACATGTACTTCACGTAAGCTTATTGAATATACTTCACTACGGAAAAGAGGTGGATCTAAAGCACAAGCTAAGCCATTAATGATAGAACAACCATGTTGTATCATATACCTCATGTAAGCTTATCACATAAACCTCATGTAAGCTTATCACATATACTTCATGTACGCTTATTACATATACTTCATGTAACCTTATCACATATACTTCATGTTAGCTTATCACATATACTCCATGTAAGATTATCACATGTACTTCACGTAAGCTTATTGATTATACTTCATGTAAGCTTAACACATATACTTCATGTAAGCTTATCACATATACCTCATGTAAGCTCATCACATATACTTCATGATAGAACAACCATGTTGTATCATATACCTCATGTAAGCTTATCACATAAACTTCATGTAAGCTTATCACATATACTTCATGTACGCTTATCACACATCCTTCATGTAAACTTATCACATATACTTCATGTAAGCTTATCCATATACTTCATGTAACCTTGTCACATATACTTCATGTAACCTTATCACATATACTTCATGTCCGCTTATCACATATACTTCATGTACGCTTAACACATATATCTCATGTAAGCTTATCACATATACCTCATGTAACCTTATCACATATACTTCATGTTAGCTCATCACATATACTTCATGTAAGCTTATCACATATACCTCATGTAAGCTTATCACATATACCTCATGTAAGCTCATCACATATACTTCATGTAAGATTATCATATATACTTCATGTAAGCTTATCACATATACCTTATCACATATACTTCATGTACGCTTATCACACATACTTCATGTAACCTTGTCACATATACTTCATGTAAGCTTATCACATATACCTTATCACATATACTTCATGTACGCTTATCACACATACCTCATGTAAGCTTATCACAAATACTTCATGTAACCTTATCACCTATACTTCATGTACGCTTATCACATATACCTCATGTAAGCTTATCACAAATCCTTCATGTAACCTTATCACATATACTTCATGTGGGCGTATCGCATGTACTTCATGTAAGATTATCACATGTACTTCACGTAAGCTTATTGATTATACTTCATGTAAGCTTAACACATATACTTCATGTAAGCTTATCACATATACCTCATGTAACCTTATCACATATACTTCATGTTAACTTATCACATATACTTCATGTACGCTTATCACACATAATTCATGTAAACTTATCACATATACTTCATGTACGCTTATCACACATAATTCATGTAAACTTATCACATATACTTCATATAAGCTTATCACATATACTTCATGTAACCTGATCGCATATACTTCATGTACGCTTATCACATATACTTCATGTAACCTTATCACATATACTTCATGTTAGCTTATCACATATACTTCATGTAAGATTATCACATGTACTTCACGTAAGCTTATTGAATATACTTCATGTAAGCTTAACACATATACTTCATGTAAGCTCATCACATATACTTCATGTAAGCTTATCACATATACTTCATGTAAGATTATCATATATACTTCATGTAAACTTATCACATATACGTCATGTAAGCTTATCACATATACCTCATGTAAGCTCATCACATATACTTCATGTAAGATTATCATATATACTTCATGTAAGATTATCATATATACTTCATGTAAGCTTATCACATATACTTCATGTAAGATTATTATATATACTTCATGCAAGCCCATCACATATACTTCATGTAAGCTTATCACATATACTTCATGTAAGCTTATCACATATACTTCATGTAAGATTATCACATGTACTTTACGTAAGCTTATTACATATACTTCATGTAAGCTTAACACATATACTTCATGTAAGCTTATCACATATACTTCATGTAAGATTATCATATATACTTCATATAAACTAATCACATATACTTCATGTAAGCTTATCACATATACCTCATGTAAGCTCATCACATATACTTCATGTAAGATTAGCATATATACTTCATGTAAGATTATCATATATACTTCATGTAAGCTCATCACTTATACTTCATGTAAGATTATCACATATACTTCATGTAAGCTTATCACACATACCTCATGTAAGCTCATCACTTATACTTCATGTAAGATTATCATATATACTTTATGTAAACTTATCACATACTTCATGTAAGCTTATCACGTATACTTCATGTAATCTTATCACATATACTTCATGTAAGCTGATCCATATACTTCATGTAACCTTGTCACATATATGCAGATGACAAAAAGGCAGTGACATTGGACGACACACATTTAGAAAAAACTGTGTAACTTTTTTGAGGCGTATCATTAAGCAATGCGTGTAAGTTGTATAAGGTATGCTTATTACGTCACCGTAAAACGAACCGTTACAGATAATAAGACGTGAAATTATGGAATCCTCCTCGAAAATGCTTACAATTCTAAGAGAAATAACAATCGTGGGTACTGAATTTCGGGTATAGTAAACTTGTAAAGAGATGGGAAGTTTGTAACGGTAGAAAGCTGAGCGTGTAATAATACAGTCGCAAAGGACGTTTATCGTGAACAGTGTTCACGTGAAAATCCTGGCTAACAGGAGAGACACTTCGCTTCCTTTACAAAGACATAAATATTTTCAAATATGCTCTTAGGCGTCTTGCATTAAATGTGCAACTCGTGCAATCAAAGGCTGAGAGTTTCTGCAAAGCTGATTTATAAGGCGCGAACTAAACTATTCAAAATCACTTCACTAAAATATCTGAAATCCACCCAATGATGGTTTCGGAGATCGGACCCCTGGCGTTTGCTTTGAAAGATGGATAATGAATCCAGCTTTGTTGTAGTTCCGGGAGATGGTACAATAACAGCTCCGTGACTGCTGATGTCATCATATTGATCACGCCTTCGCGGTATTGTACATGTCTAACCAATACACAGTGTTTGAAATCAAAGAAAACATTTCCACAATATAACCGTTATCCTGATCGCACCCATAACGGTCCACTCTGAATAATAGATAACACTGTAAGTTTATATACCTAATGTCATTCAAGCTTTACAAGCACACACGTTTCTCCAAATACATTATAAAAAGTAGACGACAACAGCAAAAACAAAACATAAAGTACACATCATGAAGGGTCACTGATATATTAAAGTTGCCCTCATATGGTAAATGACCAATGTGTTTGCAGTGTATTGGACACATTACAATCTTTATTTTACACTTAACCATATAGCTTTCAAGTATTGATTTAAATATTTTGTATACAAAAACATGACAGAGATTAATTGGTACTGATAATACTGATAATACTGACAATATTAATAATACTGATAATACTGACAATACTGATAATACTGACAATACTGATAATACTGATAATACTGATAATACTGACAATACTGACATTACTGATAATACTGACAATATTGATAATACTCTGATAATACTGACAATACTGATAATACTGATAATACTGATAATACTTACAATACTAATAATACTGATAATACTGATAATACTGATAATACTGACAATACTGACATTACTGATAATACTGACAATATTGATAATACTCTGATAATACTGACAATACTGATAATACTGATAATACTGACAATACTGACAATACTGATAATACTGACAATACTTATAATACTGATAATACTGATAATACTGACAATACTGATAATACTGATAATACTGACAATATTGATAATACTGATAATACTGACAATACTGATAATGCTGATTATACTGACAATACTGACAATACTGATAATACTGATAATACTGATAATACTGATAATACTGACAATACTGATAATACTGATAATACTGACAATACAATGTAGCATGTTCTACTTTGGTTTATTAACAATAATCATTACAGGAAACCTGTTAACACACCCATCTCTAACACGCCTGGCTACTCATTATAATCATCTATCCATGTTCACGTCATGCATTATTCATCAAGAGCATTTGAAAACCGTTATCATTGCTGGAACGACTTCTAAACACTACAAACATAGGTTTCATAACAACTAGTCCTGTTAAATTGGACATAGACAATAGCCGAACATACAGAACATTTCTATGTGTGGATCAATTACGTAACATAGGAGTACCCACAATGGAACGGTACATAAAATAGAAAACCTTTCATATTTCATTTCAGTACTTTGCAGTACAAATGAGGACATCTATTCAAAATCAACATTTGTATATATTTTTGAAGTAAATGAAGCAAACTTTATCTATCTACCTATTGTATGTGCTCATGAAATCAATTGTAATATACTAAAAAAGAGTTAGAAAATAATTCCCGGGAAATAGCACGCGTGCCGGCATATATATCCTATCACATTTCTAAACACAAAAAAACATCTGTTCAAAAATCTATAAAATGCTGTCAATTATTGTAATAGTGATGAGGTCTTCTATGTCGAGTCCCCGGCAAGCTAAAATTCCAAATAAACCTGACTCAACTTCATCAACTCAATAGACACACGTCCTTGTGATATTAGTACCACTGAAATAAGAGAGCAAAGGGCATCTTTAATATCCACATTACAGTACATTATATCCACATTACAGTACATTATGTCCACATTACAGTACATTAAATCCACATTACAGTACATTATGTCCACATTACAGTACATTATGTCCACATTACAGTTCATTATATCCACATTACAGTAAATTATATCCACATGACCGTACATTATGTCCACATTACATTACATTATCGTCACCTTACAGTA
>NW_018479603.1:0-13675 GCF_002113885.1 Mizuhopecten yessoensis | reverse complement strand
ATGTAAAAATGTCAAAACTTTAAGTAAACTTGGTAAATATTTATTTCATGCAACTGCCAAAAGAAAAGTCCTTGTGGGTCGAAAACAAATTATATGTTAAATCTGAACCATGCATTATCCTCCGCCACCTTGTATATTGTACTTTATTATGAACCATGTGTGATGTGATTGTATAACCTATATGCTGTATTGCATTTGGTAAGTAAAAAACTTGAACTTGAACTTGTTAGGTCCATTAATGAGTTATACAATGAAAGCACTTTGTACAGAGGTCACCCCTATGCGAGACTCCGAACTCTTACTGTTCGTTATTGGAGAAATAACAGGTCAACATCTATTAAAACATGCCAAGTTGATATTATTTATTTCGGTGTCATATATATCATACAAACAGCGGTACATCATAAAAGTATACAGCGAAATTACATGATGCATGTATAGTTACATAGCAGCGATACATATAATCGTTCGTGTAAACCCAGAATTTTACATATTAAAAAACAATAGTTCTGTTACAGTAACAGTATGCAATAAAAAAATGAACTAAATAAATCCAAAGTATACAATTATTTGACATGATAGCATGTACATGAATAGTTACATAGCAGGTATCAATAACCGTTTATGAAATCCCAGAATTTTACATAAAAAAAGAAATTTTGCTGAAACAGTCAAAAAATGTTATTAAACAATAAACTAAATCGAGCCAAATTAATGATCGGGGCTGTCCCGATCATCCAGAGTGCTTGTTAGGTAGGGGCTGTCCCGATCATCCAGAGTGCTTATTAGGTAGGGGCTGTTCAAGCTCTCTGGATGATCGGGACAGCCACTACCTAACGAGCTATCTGGATGATCGGGACAGCCCCTACCTGACAACCTATCTGGATCCTTTACTCTACGTTCATTGTATTACAGTATACACATTCATATTTTCAGTCCGAATACCATGGTGTGTTTGTATGTACCCGGTTAATACATGTACCCTTGAGAGGACAGGGTCGATTGGTCGGACAGCCAGAGGAGGGGGAAGGGGGAGGGGTGAAAATCAAGGGGATAGAACAGCTGGAAAACAACTGAGAACTGACACATATCGGGGTAGGAACGGTATACACGCAAACAGACCTTATCTACCCCACAAATCCGGCCTGACCAGCTTATGTAACTCCCAGATAACACAGACTGGACACAAGCCCTGGACTAAACTGTGGCCAGGAAATAAATAGTTGGGACACCTAGATCTTAGCTCCTGATAAACTATTTACTAAAGAAAGAGACAACTCAAAGCTGTGTCAGCATTGATGAATATCCCCGCGGAAATTTTAAATAAAATTTAGAGTTTATTTAACAAAACAGAAATGATGTTGGATTTTTTTTTTGTTACTGTCATCTTAAAATTGGCTGTTTTGAATGACGACATGTGGCGTTTGAATATTACTTTAAACAAATTCTTGAATTTTGAACGTGAAAATGATTCAAATGTGGTTTCAAGATAACAAAACTATGACGAGTACAGGGGGTTAAGGAAATGGTCCGTCCGTTTGAAGGAGAGGCCGAAGTATGGATATTTATCATTCAGACTGACCTGTTAGGACACTATCATGCGGATATTAACATTGGAAGGTCATTAGTCCATAATAAGAGATACAGTCATGAATATTTGACAGTGACCATCAGTGTAGTGGTAGGAACCACAGGGACCCGACCATTTGGTACAGCTTTATTTGGACCGTAATTAAGGTGTTTAGAGTAATTTTACACGTTTTAGGGGTTAAGATCAACTTTCCATAAAAATGCCACCCCGATGATGACATATACAGATCCCTGTGGTCACAACGTCTGACGTTGTTGTACGCGACTTAGTGAACCTTAAATTACACGTGGTGGGTTTTTTAAATATATATACGACACAAGCAGGATTTTTTGGTTTTTTTTACATTTTTATCTTAAAGACAAACACTTTATATATACAATGTAACATGTAACGTATTCATTTTTGTGTCGATGAATATATGCATTATTTTTATATTCTCATGAAATGACCTGAACCATGCCTATAAAAGACAACAAAAAAAATCAATTTCTTGATAAAGTTAAGCACAAAACGACAGCCTGCAATACATGTCTCTTTGACAGAGAATGTATCACTTGTGGACCTTTGACATTGACGAAAGGTGTTACCTGGTATATTTGATATGTAGAACCGCATTAGAGACTGCAGAAAATATGTTACTATCGGACTCCTAAAACAATGTATCGACTTCCTCTTTAATTAAAGGGTACAACTACATCAGTAATAATCACGAAGAAGAGTTCCACTCGGAGTTTTCCACTTGGAGTAGTCTCCCTTCTATATAAATGATTAAGTAGCCAAAATAAATTTTCTGGTTTTCGCTGTCAGACTTTGGACATGCATCTTTCAATGTTCATTGTTACAGCATAGGCTTTTTGACCCAGTAATTAGACTCTCGTTTTAGTGCTACTTATTTATATAACGTTGGTAAAGTGTAGGATTTGCTTTACAATGAAACGGTCCAGCGTTTGACCGCTGTAGATTGTCTGTTTCTTCTTCATCGCTATGTTCAGGCATTCAAATTTCGAATGACGATAATGCTGTCAAACGCATTGTAACTTGTGATTTAAGTGGGATACTTCTTTTGAAATGGACTTAAATATTCCATATAAGTAATATGATAATAACACAGTTTATATTGTTGGTATCCTTTATCCTTAACTGTAATGCTTTCTCATGCTTATTTTTGTTACGGCCTTTTTAGCGAATGGTCAAGACAAATGTTCGTTCTCAAAACTCTACAAAAGACTCAAAAACAGAATGTGCATGATTCAATTTTGTTTTCACGAGATGGCTGAGAGCTCCCACCTATAGTAAACATGACACGACTTAAAATATAGCATTGACATAAAAAATTGCATGTGAAAAAACATCGAAACATAACTTTCACGTGACATACGAAACAGCGATCTAACTTTCAAAGAAAAAATGCTAATTACAAACCACGGATGCTGTACTTTAAAGCTTGTCCAGTATTTAGGAAGCCTGGTACTTATCTAAAACAAATATAATTCTGAAAGAAGATATAAATTTACGTATGACACATACTTTCCTCTAATAAATGAAACTGTACTCTAAACAAGTGGGGGAACCCACGAAACCCTAGCTTGGGAAAGGGAGTATTACATGTGCCCTTTTCAATTTGAGGGGAAATCACATTTGACAGATCGAGGTGGGGAGCTAAGTACATATTTAGCAGAATTTCTTCTGTTTCATAAATCATAACGCTATAAGGCTGGAGTTTGACAGTCCGCCCTGACAGGTTGATGGAGGTTAAAACTCGGACTGACATCGGATATAAATAGATTTATCCGATAAATAACATGATAAGGAAAATTGATATTGATGAGGAGAGGGGTGACATTCCAAAACGTAATGTTGAAATAAAAGATTCCTAAATCTATGTTTAAGGTAATGGATATAAGTTCTAAGTCGTACGGCTTTGAAACTGGCTTGGATTTAGCGCATGCGCACAGCTAATACATGAATTGTTCATTTCATTTCTCAGATTAATCATTGCTGCGAAAATATCATAAATTGTAACAAACAAAAAAAAAAACCGAAAATATGTGCAACCGATTTCACCGGACTAACTTTACATGCCTGACAAGGTCCGCGGATGCCTAACGGCGCCGTGCGTTGTTAGGTAACGGTAGGGGGCGCCCTCCTAACTGACAAAGAGGCTTATATTACTTGTCACAAGTCATGACACCTGGCATTATGTGAACCCTACGTGTACACATCGTTAAGAGCGTTTATCTTCTATTTTGTGTCATGTTTACGCACTGTTGTTTCACGACGATTTGTGTTTAAACAAATACTTGAAGAAACAATCACTTTGTTAAAACGGTATGTGTATTTTTCTAGAAGGCGGAAATAACAAAACCAAACTTCAATATTTTTTTTGTTCAATTTTTGTTTCTCTGATGCAAAGCATCTCTTGCAATGCTAAAGTCAAAATATACTTGCAACTATAACTGCATTATATTGATTATTTAAAACGTTGTGCTCGAGTGTGTTTAACACAACAGGAAGCACTCAGGTACAGTGCTGTAAATGTTCACGATAAATCAAAGGAGCTCCCTACATATTACGTCCGGACAAAATTTGTGTAGATCATGTCCATTAAAAGTGAGTGAAAAAACGCGTACGACATATGTCAAGCAATGTCGTAATGTCACAATTAACTGTTTCATTTTTTTTTTTATTTAAACAACAAATCTATTGACAAGTTCAGCGACATGTTAAGAAAAGCAATGCAAAGACAAATACAAAAAGTACAACAAAAATTATAACGACAAGCGAAGCGACAAATATAACGAATAGCACAGATCGTTGACACGAAATATCAGATACCTCATGCTAGAAATATTTTTATGTGAACTATTTAAAAAAACGATTTTTGTTCTTTCTATTTATTGCTCTTATGCTCTTTAACAAGGAATTATCCATGGGGTTCTATATACGTTCGATATAACAAAAAGTTTCTTGACTAAAACGTGTTTGAAAAAGATATGTTTTAATGAAAATAACTAAATGGAGAGGGAACAATTCCCATAAACGCCGTTAATCCAACACTATTACATAAGACTCGACGTTCAGCGCATTGACACAGAAAATGTGGAGGAGAGTTCTGTTCAACCCGACTCGAGTGCAGTGTACATTTCACGTAGTACTGATAACACAGGACAATCCGGGGTAGCTAAGCTCGGTCCTTGTTTCTCGTGTTCTAGGCGACACAGACGATAACCTCGCGTTAAGTTAGCTGCCATTCACACGAGTGTATCGTTGGGTAAACCTGTGATGTGACCTCGGGGTGGATCGCATAATCGGGTACTTAAGGTTATATGCTACTTTACTGTTAAATAAATCTCCTCTACGAAAGAGTTCCAAATTTGTTGAATATTGTTTTATGGATGGTAAATGTTATTTTGGCTTGTCAAATTATTTGACGACATATTAGCAAGGTACAAGGAAACGTCTGCATTGCCAGACCTCAGAATTATTGAATTATTTACTTGATAATAATAAGGGACATCACTCTAATATCAATCATGTTTTACATGTAATGAACTCGCAGCCCTAAGTATGATTCTTGACTCCAGTTCAGGTACATGTGTGCATGTTTGTAAATCAATGTGTGCAAGAAACGCACATGTCATGTGAACTTCTTCAGCCGTACATCTGTAACGCGCGCATTGTATAACTCATGCATTAGTAAAACACGCTTGAAAGAAAGTGTCCTTACAAGAAAACAAGGTATAGAAGTACACAACCATTAAGTTTGATTATTAAATATCAATCACATTCACGAGCTGTTGTTTTCAACAGACGACGTAGCAAGTCGATCAGCAATGAATTTGGTTATTGTATATCAGTTATATGATATATTTGAATTTTGCTAACGCCTTTTGCCGTTAGCTTTTCTCGAACACGGGTTTCTGTACCTATTCTATCTAGGTCCTGATGAATTAAAATGCAAATATATATCAGCATTAAGTACCAAACATTTCAGCCGTCTATATAAAATGTATATATAAGCCACCAATATTTATTTAGTGCCCTACACAACAACCTTCTAATAAAATTATTGATAAACAAAATTTGACTGTAGTGCATGTTTCTTTACCTATACCATTTAGGTAATGATGCATTAAAATGCGAAAATACAGTCTGCTATTAGTATTTATATAAACCATCTATAAGTATTCAGTGTCGTGTAACCTTCTAATTAAAATATTGATTAACACAATGTCACTGTAATACATTCAGATGTTAGCATTCCATTTCATACAGCTGGTGACTTCGTCAGACTTACTACATATTGAACACGGATACAACGTAATTGTGTTGGTGTTCTGACAAAACAGTCTCACGCCTACACCGTAACCCTCACTGCATTCTTTATGCTGTCTGAAAACGGATACAGCAACAATCCAAACATTGTTGTTTCTTACGTTCGAACCCGAGGTCCTTACACATCCGGCCTCGCCGTACAAGGATCGGCTACCCGTATTTTCGAGTGTTTATGAGTATTCACTTGAATGAGAAAATTTAAACAACAAACCGGAGAGGTTAATCTCAGCATAAAGCCACTTAGTCCAGGAGAAGATTTTCTTAAAGCGACACGACCACGGTACACGGGCTTGTGATATGGTATGTATGTAATCAATGAGCAGAGCTTTATCATTTGATTTGGAAGACAATATTTGATTATTCATATTGAAAAACAGATTTACAAAACGTGATACACGGTCACCATTTAACACGTAAAGTCCTCTCTTGATTTACTGTGTATGATATATTCAGTATATTTGCACTAGTGTTCGTTTACATCCGGGTCATCCCCGACACTATAGGAGTTCCGACAGCACTAGTTCCGGTAATGTCAGTTCCAATATATTATTCAGAGTCTGCAGGTTTTTCATGAGGGTCATATTTCATTATACCAAAACGAAACGTAGATATCGTGTTTTTTTTTTAATTTTTAGTTTTAAAAAGAAATATTCCAAAACGCAAATTAAGAAAACTTTTATCATTGTCCGCGTCCGGATCTCACGACCATGACATAAGGAGTGTTCAAATTAGTGACGCTCTTCAGCACCAACTCATTAAATTGAGGAATTTACAGAAACTGCTGAGGGCGTTAGTCAGCAGGGGTGTTTTAGTTTTTCGAACTTACTCACGGTTGATAGAGAACTAAGTCCACGGAAAACGAAGTCAATGTAAAAGCTGTATTATATTGTATTTAACGAAATACTTTTATTAAGATGAATAAAACGATAACAATTAATAGGCATATACTATATAATAATTTAAATTATAATCATTATATTATATTATATATTATTTCGCACGTGTTTCTGATTGACACATTGCCACTGATAATAAGGTACATGTATGTAGTATTCTTACGGAGAGTGATGGTTCACGTACAGAAGGTTGGTGCGGTTTATTTGATGGCCGGTATTTATATTTTAAAATCTACCGACTGGTCGATTATTGCAAAGTAATTTTCGTTAGATAAGTAGGCGGAACCAGTGGTCAATACAATATATACGGTGAGATATTTAATGTGTGAGAGAAAAAAATCACATAAATGTACAATAATAAATCAAAATTGATCCGTCCATCTGAAACCATTTAATTATTTTATAATATCCAATAGAAGGCTTGCTAACGTGTACACATGACAAAGATTAAACAAAACATGTGTTATTTTCGAAACATACCCCAGAATATTTAACGAGAAATGGTTTGACCATATCCCTTTAGTAGCCGTAGCTCGTGTGTAGTGTACGGCATGCCTGTATCTCCAGTGTTGGGGTCTATTGGTATCTGGGTTTACGGGTAATTGAGGGGCTCTTCTTTAACGAGTCGGAGATATCCCGCCAATATTCCGAAGTTCAGCGCGATAACGACGGTTACATTTATAGAGTGGTGTTGTATTTACACCCCGGCCGCTTAATTAACATATATGACCACTTGCGTCAAATTTATGTAAAGAATTTAGATATATCGTGTCATTTGATGTCAAAATAGAGAAGATATCAATTCAGTATGAGAACGCTACTTTTCCATATACCGAAATGCGGGCACAAACATTTCGATGACAAGGACTGCACACACATATATCGATGATGAAGACAATACACATATCGATGACGAGGACAACAAACATATCGATGACGAAGACAACATATCGATGACCAGGACAACACACATATCGATGACGAGGAATACTTACACATACAATACACGGTTTGGCCGAACAACTGAGATGCACACAATAAATGTATCAATAAGAAACAAAAGCAAAGATGTTTATAACTAAAAGCTATAAGAAACAATTTCAAGACATGATTCAAATAGTGTTGTAAATTCTTAATAATCCAGAACATTTGACGTTTGCCATTGCCTTTATAATTTTGTATTTCATTTTTCAAAAATTGCACATAAACATTCATAGGTAAAACAGCAGGTTTTGAATTATTTCAGTTTTTACTTAATTTGTTTAGTTTAAATTGCTTAAAATAATAGATGTAAAACTTTTATGAAATTATCGATCAACATCTGTTACTCAGATTTTACTATTTACTTGTATTTAGTACCAAATGAGGCCAGGAAGGCATCAAGTGTTGAAGCCTACTATTCTTTATACATTAATTGAAATTGTAATAAAAAACAAAATTCAACAAACAACCAAATTTAATTCATTCATTTATTCATTCAATCGTTCAATCGCTTGTTCTTTGTTTCGTTTGTTTGTTCGTTCGTTCGTTCTATATTTACGTCCATCGTCAACAACAGACCTTAAAAGATGACGTTACTCAGTGATTCTAAATCAGAAATGGCTAATGACTCTCACATATCGTCACATTCCATTAGCAATGTGTGATCTGTTACCCGTCATTTCCGCCATCTTTCATCATCCACAACAAATAAGCATGCGCAGAACGGATTTAACTGACAGACTAATGCACTGAACACAAACTTGACCATCGGTCACTATCATCACTGGTCAGTGTCTGCCAATGTCCACATAACCAGTCAGTTTCATCCAAATTACGGCCAATTTGTTCTAATTGCGTTGGGGCCTGTGTACGCTTTCACGCACCTGCGCACTGCGATCATAGCGTTACGTGACTGACACATTTGAAAGTGTCAGATTCTTCAAAAGGTTTTCAAACTTTAAATCACTTTGTTTACTCAACCGAATACATTTCAAAACTTTCAACTTTAAGAGATTGAGCCCAAGGGGAGACTTTACCTTTAATGCCCACTGGAGTATTCTAAAGCAAGTTACAAAATGGGGTTCATCCCTCAGTACTGCTCCTTGGGTCTTTGAATGTTGATCTCCCGGGTTAACCATGCAAAATTGTGAAATTTTATGGCCAATTATGTTATAACAAGTGTAAATGGATTACTTTATACTTCTAGAGAAGAAAGAGTGGTATTTTTACTTTAAGAGAGCAACCTAATTTTATTCTGAAAACTTCCTTTGTTGGTTAATTTCCTTTAATGACAGAACTTAGAACATGTAACCTTTCAGGTGTTACTATATTTTTCTTCCTTCCTTCCAAACATTTATTCACGATTTTCATTTTCATTAAGTATACAGCAAGATATACAACGAGTACATTGAATTGGTTATTGTGACCCTTAGACTATCACACATATTTCCTAAACGTCCAACTTTTCCAATTCTGTCAATTCGTATAATCATCTCGTACCTCGGTTCGACCTAAAAATAGTTGCGCTTGACTGGTCTCGTATCCTTGTTCGACCGAGGTAAAGTTACGCTTAATTGATTTCGTACCTTGTTCGACCTAATTATAGTTATGCTTGACTGGTCTTGTATCCTTGTTCCATATTACAATGACAGGAAAAGTACATTCTCAACTTATTTTGTCTAATTCATCAAAGAAGGTTTTATTTCGAAAAAATAAACGAAATTGTAAATATTGATAAGTTCCTAAGGAAATTCATGCTAATTAAAATAACTTCTGGAAATGAAAATCTTTAATAAATGATTTCAGACTGGCTCAAATCACAGAAGAAATAAAGTTTGTCATCATCAATTTTAACGGAAAACTTTAAAATGAGTTTTCTGACAGGCTCGTATTACAATGTTGAATAAAATCGCCACCTAATCTGAGGCGGAAGTGTAATGTTCAGTCTAATTGTCATAAGGGACCGGACCCCTGCGGATATGATCTGAGCCAGTGGACCCCGGCCTGTCCACACCTAGTCATTACTAGGGGTGAGTCCACGGCGCATGTGCTGCGATTAATAAAATAGTAATTAAGGATCTAGTGGTCAGTGGCCAGACACAATGACCAACGCAGGAGGGGTCACTTAGAGAACCCCTAGGGGCCGTCAACATGTAAATAGAGAGGAAGACATTATTCTTCTAACCATTTACACAGAAATATATTCGTTTTTTCTCTCCATTTTAGTTGAAGAAATAATTATTAATCTTTTATTTTGTTTTATGTGTAGTGTGTGTTCATTAGTTAACCGTTTAATGTTTTAATCTTTAACGTCTTTTCTTCCTCCCACTTTTCTATTGCCATATACAAATACAATTTTTATGTATTGCATAAATTGCCTTATCGAGTAATTTTTTATATTAATGTATTTGAAGAAAAGGGATGTGATAGGTTGTGAAAACCTGTTTCCAATTCTTTTGTAAATATTTATTTGCAATAAAATATGTTTAAATCACAATGTTTATATCCAACTGGAGACCATGGACATTTCAGTTGGTTGCTTTTGGAGATTTTCAGAGACTGAAAAACAAACAAAAGTCAAGGATAACATCGCGCGCGCCCGGACCTATAGCCTCTTACCATCAAATGTGAGCATAGATAATATTCTGTACTTAATCTCAGGTTTTTATGATTATGATTATGATTATAATAGCGATTGTTTTTATTAAGAAACTTTATTTGACAAGTATTTTCTTAGACCTTAACCATCTTACACTATCTTTTTACTAAAAACAAAAATCGCAGTAAATTTTTAACCATAGGTACTTAGATATTTATATATAATTACTATGAAATAAAACCTACTTATCAGGCAAAAACTAAAAAGCAAATATGTGACAAGGGAAAGAAATGTAATGAAAATAAGTGTGATAAATTAGGGAATTTATATTAATATTATATATATTTGTATCATGTATCAGTTGAATTTCACTTAATTTCTTAATGTTAAGAGTATAAAGTCATTCGTCTGGAACTGTTCAAACCTTATTATCGGTGCAACGCATCCATGTATAAACTATATGTATTGAAATTAATTGATAGGTTCTGAAAATATCACTGAACTTTGTAACCTAAGGAAATATGTATGAAACACATTCTATATTAGATCGTATTTCTTGTCTTTGAAATAATGTTGGTGTATTGACTTCAACTTGACCATTGTATAACACTATCGTTTGATCAATTATCTGTACCGCTTATGATAATTAAATAAATTGTAACACATATTAGACCATCGTGTGTTATTTGCTTTGTAATGTTCTGGAGGAGGAAACATTAAGATGTTGTACAAGTTACAATAAAAACGTATATTGAAATATATAGAGAAAAAATGTTGAGAACATTTGAATCTAGTCCTAATGTGTAGTTCTTATCAATACAATACCTTTATTAAAGAAGAACGATTTTCGCTTTCACTGGCCAAATGCCTCTAAGGATATACATATATGCATGTACATTTTTTATGTATGTTTTGTCTTGTATTCGGCACATATTGTGAAACATTTTGCAGGTAACGTATAAAGTGCATGTTATTGAGTTTGTCATAACTGATTGAAGATTATATCTTGATTATATTTTCGCTCTGCATGGGACAATTTTAGACAATTCATTTCAATATCACACCTTTAGGTGAACACGGAATTTTAATACGACTTTACGAAAAAAAAATGTTGAATCATATTGAAATTAAAATATTAAACCCCATCTCTTAACCCTAACTTACTGAGACTTTCCTCGGTGAATAAGTGTCAAAGACATTAAATTAACGTTAAAACCCATTTTCATTAGATCAAAAATATTTTAAACCATTTTTCATAAATTGTCTTTCATATCTTAACCACCTTAAAATGTTCATCCGTATTTTTCATACGTCTATTGAATGGCTATAAAGGCGAGATCAGGATCGGAATCCGAACCACTATTTACAAATCAAGCTTAGGTAAAGATAAAATACGGATCGGAATAAGATACGAATCAGTCGGGATTTTGATAAAATACGGATTGAGAACATGATAAGGGTAGCTATAGAGTAGCTGGGAGGGCAATTCAGAGAGATTCAAAGATAGTACCCAGCCCTTCAATACCGGGTATTGACGGGAACAAGGCTGGGTATTATCGGGTCTTTGGCACTTGACGAGTTGTTCGGGACTTATTCAGGGTAAAAAGGGTAAGAGGGGGATTGACACAAGGTCACGTGACATTTATATTCACTACCTGGATACGAAAGTACGGTTTCACTATGTTTGTTGAATGATAAATTACATCTGAAGAATAATTTTGCTATCAGTTTTAGAAAATACCGTCTGAATGAATTTATTAATGAGGATATAATAGAACAGATATCTGAGTTGTCTAATTTACATTTCCGTCTGTATTGTGTTCATTTATACTGACTGAATTGAATTGAATCAAATCAAATTATACCAATCACATCCGAAATATCTGTATTAAAATATGTCATATTCAATTAATAAAGGATTTGGAAGCCTAGGTGATCCATTTTCAAATTTCGAAAAAAATCTTTCAATTATTTATGCACTTCTCCCCCTCCCACCTCGCTTCCTCCCTTTCTAAATTATATACATATCTGCTGCTATTGGTGAAAACTCCGTCATTAAAATGAAAAGTACATCGGTTCCAGTGCTGATACAAAGATCTGACGAGATACAGTACTGACCTATGACCTTGCCCTGTTCACCTGTCGCCATGCACGTGAGCGCGTAAGGGGAATTCCAACAAAGACAGTTTAACAGCCAGATCATGTTTAATTCACATCAAACATTTTTCGAAAAACAAACCATTATTTTTTTGGTATATTACAGAAAACATCACGTTGAGTTAAACCCAGCTGTCGTAACCTGACTAACGAAGACGTGATCGAAGTTCTTGCTTTATAGTTGACGTAAAACGTGCTGCATCTTTCGTGTTACCAGCTGTCGCTGACGGGACGAAACATCAAAGAGAACTACTTTCTCTACACTTGCACGAACTCATTACTCAAAATTCATCCGCACCACATGACCAATTTCGTCCGTGAAATCAATACACGAATGCCGATCATCACTAGGGTAAATGAGTTTATTAGATGTGGCTTTGAAGGGGTGTTGAGTCCCAATTACCATAATGACACCCCTCTGAGCGTGTCTCTCCAGACATAATTCGGATTTTACTACGCCCCAGTCGGGTGTCTATTACTTTTGCATCCATTGATGTCTGGGGAAAGCGTGTTGGGGACGTTTCTACTAACGTCTGTTAATAGGTGTTAACTAGGCATTAGAGAAATAATTATCGTTATACCTACAAAAAGGAGGAGCTATATTTATCATATCACTGCAGTGTAATACAATGACAAAACACGTGTAACATACTTGTGTTTTTTTATCCGCGTGTAAAGTTATGACATAGGGATGTCATTATGCAGACATTGCTGCCAATATGATAACCCGTTTTATTTGTCACATCCCAATAATGCCAGACAACTGATGTCAATGTTGGTGGTTCAACAAGTCAGTCTTTTTTTTTATTGTATATTAAGTCCGCATACATAATTGTGGATATGATAAAGGGGTCTATTTAAGGAGCATAACGAAGTGCATGTATATAACAACTTCTTGACCCGTTTCAGAAATATGATTTTGAGATGGAAGCGGTTAAAGAGCATAGAATTCATTGAACAAACGTTTTTGTCTAGTGTTTTCTCCGTTCTGGTGGTATGTCGACTTACAATTTTGTCTTTGTGTATGTTGACGCTACGATATGTTTTGCTGTTTTGTGTTGACGTCGTGGAATATTTATCATTTTGTTTTGACGCTGTGGTATGATTTGTCATTTT
>NW_018479602.1:0-13674 GCF_002113885.1 Mizuhopecten yessoensis | reverse complement strand
TTTTTTTTATTTTCGTGATCATCTATAAAAAGTTGCATTTTCCATACAAAAGTTCATTCTTTTTTTTTGTATCGTAGCGATGGAATATTTACAATAACTTCGCAACATTTATTGATATCTGCAATCGATAAAAAATAGAACATCGACAGGTAAGGAGGTGCCAGCCGTGCCCGCCAAGAAGTCAAAGTGATCAGTTTAGAATTTATGATTAATTTACTATAGGTAAACACATATGTATCCGGCAAGAACACTAAATATAGATCGAAAGTTCTCAACCAGTCAAAATCGCAGTTGGCAAATTTCAATTTCAGTAATAGCGACCTTGACCGGGGGGGCCTGTTCGACAGTTATTGCGAACTTACATACATTTATTACAGTTCATCACCTGTGACATTTAAGAAATATTAAGACTTCTTGAGTATGCGATAATTTGTAGAAAAATGTATTGACGGACAGACATGCACCGTGATTACTATGGGTCATGCACAACATACATGTTGCCCTTATTGATATATCGCATTAAAACAATACCTGTATCAAAGCCATCTGGACAAGCTGTGACCTGCTCTGTCTCTTGCGAAGAGTCCTTAAATCCCCTTATAACGATGTTACGAGTCAGTAAGCCAACCTCCGCGGAAAAATGAAGTTCTCGACCATCAACGAATTCGGAAATGCCCTTGTGTTGGTTTGTCAGTGAGCTATTCAATGTAATGGTCCTGTTCATGGCAATCGATGTTATGGTGGCTGTCTCGCTTTCATACTGTGAATTGATACCACCCGTCGTTGTTATCACTATAGTGTCACCTTTTTGCCATGTGACTTGGTGTTGAAGCGTTATTTGTTTGTCTCCCACGGCAGCCGACGTTGCAAGTTTTGTCCAGGTGATAGGAACATGCGCCCCTAAAATATATTTTTTTAGGTAAATCAGTATTATACAGTATACAGTGTGGATTCGTTTTGTTTTTGTATCATTGACGGCCCACCAACAATGTGAGTTATTCAGGGCAAAACAACACTGTTTAAATAGATAAAATGCAGCTATATAGGAGAGACATTTAGTTATAATCGAACTAGGATTTGTCGTGAGTATGAGCTCATATTATTCATCAAAACCGAGTAATTGACATTTTTCTTATAACTGCCTCTTTGTCATAAGGTTATTAATATTGACGCCGGTATTGTAAGTGAAAAAAGAAAATAAAGTAGATTGCCTTAACAGAGAGTATGAAATGACACAAATTAGTCACGGAGGGATTATATGGATTTTTGTCAAGTACATTGCTGCAGCGAATAGCAGCAACTACTGTTATTCATTCCCGCAGTGTACAAGAAAAAAGTCCGGAACTCCAGCCTACACACAAACTTCAAAAGTGCGACTTCCGCCGATCAGATGATTTTGTTGAAACGAAATTATTTATCTAGAATCTAATAAAAGCTTGATGTTACTTTAATTTTTGAAAGTTGATCGTATTTGATGTTGTTTGCATTATACAACGCATATTTTATCTTTGAAAAAGTTAATGTCCGCACTTTTTCAAAACATCGGTCACCATAGTAACCTCCAGGANAATAAGGTAGATTAAGTCGTAGAATTGATTTTTTTGTTCTTAAGTGATTCTCAGTGACACTTGTCGGCCGACATAGCTCATTTGATGTTAAATGTACATCCGTTGAAAGAGCTGATTGCCAGAAAACCTGCCGATGTAAATGATGATAAGTTGGTGGTTGAATTGCCTGTAACATAATACTGACGATCAGCCGGACATTCGGGTGTTAAAATTTCGTGACACGAGGAACTGATTGCGAGTCGTAAGTCAGTATTTGATACGACAATGTTATAAATAATTATGTAATGTTTATTAGTATTTCTCGTAGCTACGTTATCTCGGAGAGGGGAAGATAAATCTTTTAAGAAACGGTACAACGCGTTGTAATAGAAGTGGTCATTGTGTGTAATCAGCTGATTAGTTGCACAGTACTCGTCGTATTCATAGTGTATCCATGATCTTATGGCAGTTGTTTTCATATTGGTAGAGTCATGTAGAGAGCAATCATCACAAATGTCACTATATTTAAATTATGTAACATTTCTTCATGTCAGCTGACAAGGTACTGAACTGTTTGTTTATTTGTTTGTTTTATAGGGTTTAACGTCCAATCAACAGCTAACGGCATCTACGTCCCTGTCTGTTGTGAAGGCGTGCATGTTTATGTGTGCTGACTTTACAGTGCAATCTGTCTTAAATGCCATGCAGAAGGCACTTAACACAGTATTAACAAGGTTACAATATACTGAAAACGGGTAGTCAGGAATAAGAACAATTTAGTTCCTGATCAGAATCACGTTTTAATTATACATTCATGTAAATCAATATAAGGGTTTAAAAAAATGCCTGGGGGCTCTGTTTTACTTTAGTCGCCATGTAAAATGTCCACATATATTATATATAATATATGGTTAATAGATGTACATATATACTTTATCACCTCTGCATGCTATCTTAAGGGACGGCTTATGTGGACCCCTGCAGAATTGGGTTTTCTTGTGTCTCTTACCAGCTTGGAAGGACATTACAACCGAAAGCAAGATAATGTATTCTCGCAGCTTAGACAGAGATATCCCTCGTCATACCTATGCTAGATTTTTGATCTGATCCGATCTGTCTAATACCCTTTTCGTGACATTTTGAGGATTTTTCACACAGCGACGTATTCATCTGCGAGTGAAAGGCATGAAATTGACAATCTGGATTATACATTATATGTGTTGTCGTTATACATGTATGTATATAATGTTATTAGATATCCGATGTTTTAGATAGAATATAATCTACTCTGTGAAATACCTTGTCTCCTTTGTAAGGACCGACAACATTTTTTCGCGGCAGTATTCAAATGTAGCTTAGAGTAGAGGCCATATTTAGTTGAGGCCCCAGACGGGATACGTTTAGACTTTAGAAAAATTGAATATTTTGTTCGAACTAAAATAAATATACTTCCTGTAAACGAGCCAGATCGGTTTATCTAATTATCGGGCTAAGACTATGTAACATCCCAACTTCGGCTTACGCCTCGGTTTGGATTATGTTATAAAATATTAGCCCTCGATTGAGATAACCCGATATCGCTCAGTTACAGGTAATATAAATTATTATTCGTATACAGAGGAAATTATATTTCATAAATTAATTACTACAAACATGAAACAATTAATCGCCAATTTAAAACAAAGCTTCTGGACGGCAAAGGTAGTAAAACAAGGCATCAAAAGTGATACAAATCCCCTCGCATTCACACAATGTGACATATATAAGAGGAATTGAAGTCGTTAAAGCGATGACAAAGTGTTTTTTTTTTAAGTAACGGCGACCTTGACCTTCAACGCAGAAACCCAAAACGATAAACTATTCAAGTGATTGCCATGCCAAACACTTGTATGCAGATTCATGAAATTCATTGAGGAATGGAGCGATGACATGAAATTCCGTTCAGCAATGAAGTCGCTAGAGCGATGACAAAGAGTATAACAAACATACGTACAGGTTGATTCCTATATCCCTTGAACCTTTAATACATTGGTAACAACACTGAGTTGTTTCTGATAAAGTGCACGGTTGGATTAAAATGCGTTACTGGAATCGGTTCTTGACAACCTGTAGCTGAATACTTACCATGCAAGTCTAGTGTTCCTTCTCGGACAATCAGTGACTTTGTTCCATATATCGGCAACTCTTTGGATCTAACATGTCCATGTAATGTTATTACTGCCTTGTGTTGGAATGGTACAGCCTCTGTACCAACCTTTATCGAATACAAAAATTAAAAGTCATAATATCTTTTTTCGCCTGGAACTTGTTTCTTATATGTAGACGATAAGGCTACATTAAGAACTTCTTTAACTTTGATCTATCTCACTTAGCATGGCACTGATGTTCTACGTTAATGAGTATTATAAGTCTAAAATAAAAATATTGTTAAAGTGCAAAAACGGAAAATCGACTCCTGAAAAGTGTCTTTCTTTTAGTACTTGTTTTTCAGAAGTACTCGTACTTTGAACAACACTAGTCTTGTAAAATTTGTGTTTTTTATAAGATAATTTAAGAGTGATGAAACGTGCTAAAATATAAACAATTTCTATCCTTTCTCTGTAAGTTTAAATCTTTTAAATTTATACATGTATATATACCATTACCTGCAGCAAACCTCCATCTGTTATCAATATGTTTTCAGCCTGCAGTTCCACGTCCTCTTCATCAAAAACAAGTTCCCCGCCTGAAATTAATAAATGGTGCTAAAGATTATCATTCTGATATCGTGGGCACGTATTCCAATTGTACGTTATCGCTAGACAAGAATCCGATAATATGGTCTGACTGTTGAATATTGACATAATCATCTATCAATATCTTATTAAAATAATCATATTACTACTGAAAACAAAATATCATTCACCGGGTTTATATATAATAACGAAAAGGTATATCTTGCCTTGTATGAGGAGCATTTTGAGGACCGGTGTATCTGTATCGAGTAGAATGGTCTGACCATTTTGAATGACCACGATGTCTCCGGCCGTGGGCAGACCAAGATCAGTACCTCCCCATGTGTACGCAGATGACCACACGTCCACGAAGTGGAATCCCGCATTTATCTTCAATAGTTATGAATACAATAATCAGTATAACTGTTGGCAAAAACATGTCACAACACTTATCTTTGAAAAAGAAACTGCTTTATAAATATCCCTGTTTAGCTAACAGCAATGCACAAAATAATTTCAACGGATTCTTTCGAATATACAATCAACTCATCTTCATTTCGATTTTGATATAAATAGAGTGCAATCCTGATCTCGCTGTTTTGGGCACATGTATATGTGAATGTTTGTACACAATCGATAGCAAGCGAACTGACACAAAAAGATTTGATAGTTTAACAAATTTGCCATTTTTTATCTTTGTAAAAGACGGTAAGGAGACAGGCGATTAAAGATGATAGGATGATTATCGCACTACACCGAGCATAGTACAGGCAAAATACCGTTCACGAAAGTTTCAAATTTGTAGGAAATTACATAAAGGCTTAAAACGTTTTAATCGCTGTGGCATTGAAACTGGATTAGTGTATTTTATTTGAACATATTATTTGGCCTTTATTAAAGTATGTAAGTGGTTATTATCATGTCATGACCCGAGGTGTCCATATTCACATTTTGACCAATATGACAATGGAAAAAGATCAAGCTCAGTTCTCTTTTGGGAAACAAAAGAACGTGAATAAATAGTTGGACATGTTTTACTTGATAGGGCGTCAATAGTATTGACCCCGACGTACTGTAGGCAAATAAATATCATTGTAATACTCTCTTATAATAATGAGTTTTACAAAAGTTTTCACGAATTTGACATGACCATTGTCATCTGGGATATTCAGCAGAAGATATAACGGGATATAAGCTAGTTATTGATATTAACAACGTATAGCCCTGTTGACCATTGATATCGGCCAGCGATCAACGTTGACCTGAATATAATACATTTTGGAAATACTAAACATTGCTGTACTACTCAATATAACACAGGTATCGCAGGTCTAGACTTTACCATTCTTTGAATTATTTCACATACCGATCGGTATACTCTGTACAAGAAACTTCTGACAAGATGTTTCAGTTTTAAAAGAGCCGTTACAAAAAAAAAACCGAAAGGACGATTGGCGCTGTACCATACCACAATTCCCTAGCTCCTGAACTTTCAACATAAATAGCTCATTAGCTCTCAGTACCTCGTTTGCCTTTCCATTACAGCCTGACTCCAGTCTGACAACAGCCCTCTCCGACCTCGAATGAGCCTCTGTTACACACACTACCTGTGTGTTTGTCCAGGACGTGATGTTACACAAAGTTCCAGCAATCGTCACTGAAGACGTGCAGCCAGACGTTGCAACATGTGTCGACCTGCGAGAACAAAATCCTTCGGTCAGTCTTTTCGAAATATATAAAGACGGCGTAGCTAATAGCGTTGCATATACTATGAAACAATACAGTGACATGTAGTTTTCCTAGTTGACTAAACGCCATAAATTGATATGAACTTTTCAATTAACTGTATGAATAATAGATAAACAACAAACTTACCAGTTGTTATGTGAATAGAGAAACAAAGATAATATTCATACCCAAAGTTTGATCCTATTATTGTGATGCGGGTTCCCCCCTGCGGTACCTCAGCGTTTAGGAGTTACGTCATTAATAACCGGGGTAGAAGCATCATCATATGTGTAAGCATCCAAAAGAGTTTCAACAAGGCCATTGACGGAAACTTCGACGGTACAATTCTTAGAAGAGCCTATTAAAACAATTTTAAAAAATATGTATTTTCGATCAAACGGTTTTTTTATTGTTTTTTTTTAAGGTTTTTCATCTTTAGAATCATCATTTTCAAAATAACAAAAGAAATTATTGATTGAATATAGAAACGTCCTTCATGTTTCATCATGATACAAGTGCATTACAAAATGCTGTTTAAAATGTCAAGTCAGTCACCATATGTAATTTGCTTTACACTGTAAATGTATTATTCGTCAAATTATACTACGTTTTACACTACCTAAAGAATGTGGCGTTCTACACAGATATTGCGCTGAATCTGTTGTAAATCCCGTTGACATGTAACAAATATCACCACAGATAGTAACAACCATTCCGTCGTCAAATCCCGTACCGAATAGCGTGACTGTCTGGTCTCCAGCTAAACTGCCTGAAAATAACACGAAAACATCTGTATTTGCAAAATTACTGATATGGGTACATGTATATACCAGAACCGGTTATCAATGTCCGTTCTGGCATAACTAACTCAACAGTTTATTCGTGGCAATGGTGATCAACTTGTTTTGACTAAGTCAAGAAGGGATGCACATGAGCGATGTGGCATTAATTTGTCGACAAATATATTGACCAAACGCACGAGTTCTGTGACATTTCTCAAAGAATGAACGCGAAATAATTTAGGGTTGTAAAATGACAAGCAAAAAAGACCGGTCCATATTTTTGTCTCACATGTATAATTCAGTAGAATTCGAACTACGCTTTTCATTAAAGAGCATGGTTTTACATCATAAATATATGGTAGTTTCGCTTACCTGAATTTGGTGAAATCGACCTTGCGGTCATGTTAAAGGTAAACGTGGTATCATCATTAGAGTATCCAACACCGTGCACATTCACGTGAATGTTGTATGTCCCAGCACGGTTACTACCCACAGTGCATTTGATCTCCGTATCTTTGACAGTAGTTGTACGACATTCACTTTCCCCTACAAAAACGCTTGTCTGATTTAATGTATTTCCAAGATTGTAGCCGGTGATGGTGATGTTCTCTCCACTCGTTCCTGAAGACGGATTGACAGCAAATATTTCTGGAGAAACATTGTCAGTGAAGTTGAATGTTTGTCCGGGAAAAGTGACACCGTTAGCCTGTATAGTCACAGAATTCACTCCGTATAAGTTGGCAGGAGTTTTGAATATCAGTGATTTTAATGTTGTGTTTTTAACCTCGCACGATTTCCCACCTACTTGAACAGTTACGTCTGAAGAAAATCCATTTCCAGCAACTGTGACGTAAGTTCCTCCATATATGCTTCCCTCTTTTGGCAGAATTGCTGATACTGTTGGTAAACTTGTCAGAATAGCATCACCATTGGTATATAACGCCCGTCCTTTATCAGATATATCGACCACAGCTTGATTAAGACCTAAAGGTAGATTAGTCAAGGAGCAAATAATTTCAGAATCCGACACATTTATCACTAGACAATCATGTTCCTCTAATGACGTCATGCTCACGTGTACATTATGCGTTTTATCTCCAAAACCTGTACCAACAATAGTGACCAAGGTTGTGTTTTCACCTGTTATGTTGTTGGGGCTGATATCAGTTACTGTTGGGGTCACCAGGTCATCGTACACAAATTGACATGTTTCATCACAGTTTGCAGGAATGCGCGTGTTGCTGGCGGTTTGGATAAAGACGATCACTTCGCGGTGTCCAATACTTGTGGAACTCGGTGTTAAACAGACGATCTGCATATACGAAATCGATACTATACC
Organism: Mizuhopecten yessoensis; assembly: GCF_002113885.1. NCBI lineage: Eukaryota > Metazoa > Mollusca > Bivalvia > Pectinida > Pectinidae > Mizuhopecten > Mizuhopecten yessoensis. Next base: position 5,564 of record NW_018479602.1, on the reverse strand, counting down.
ACATGGATAACCACCGACGGTAACTTCAGTCATGATGCTGAGGTTCCCATCCTCAAATCCGGTTCCTGATATTGTAAGTCGTGTGTGACCACCTCGGGATCCATTTGTTGGGGAAAGGAATCTTACCAGTGGAAGCAATGTAAACGTTTTCAGAAGGTCTGAATGCAAGTTCACTTGAGCATAACCTTGACCGTTTACCAGAAGATCAAGATACTGTGGTCGACCAACCCGTGGTGTATTCTTAACAGTAATATTACAAATCAGAAAGGACACTGAACTCGAGGAAGACTCACATAGATAATCTCCAAATGTTACCTCATTCGCGCAGCTTATACCAGAAAAACCATCACCAGATATAAGTATTTCGTCATTAGTAGTACCGTTCTGTCGACTTACTGCTTCGATTACTGGTGTTCTGCATGTCCAGAATGCGAATGGAATCTTTGAACTATTTGTTGATTGAACTGGGAAATGGTCAGAACAGTTATTTCTGGAATCAGTTGGATTGATGCATGTCGTGTTATCTGTATTAATAAATTGTATAAGCTATAATAAAGATGGTCAAATACAAACCTCATATACAAATGTGTCGATAACACATCCATTTGGGAAATAACTTTATGGATATGTTGGAAGCGTAATTGCTTGACATCGTTCTTCCGTCAACTCATGTTAAACTTATTTACCCCTAGTTTCATCCATCAGATTATATCCCCTGGCCCGTGCATTTATCCTGATATAACAATATGGTAGGACAATAACGAATTTAGCTACAGCAGGGACAATATAACACAAGACGTAATCATAACACTTTAGGTCAAGGGACACATGGAATTTACGTCGCCTACACTTTTGAAACAGTGTCTGTGATCGATGTTACTTTGCAATGATAGGATGTTTAAAACACGTTTGAACTCTGAATTCTAATTTCGAGTCCAATTATCAAACGATATTAAATGTGGGTGATATACGAGAGTCTGAATGCAACACCATTCTATCCCAATCAGTTTTGCCCAATTAGATTATGACTGTCCGTACATGAATTAATATCAAACGTCATGTTAACAAACCTGGTGTTGAGGGAGTCTGCCCAGTAGTCGTTATGTTGTAAGTTGCTTCAAAATCTCCTAATGATACAGTGACATCAGCCACGAAGGATGTTCGATCTACCACTTCTACAGATCCATGGAACCACGTGGTACTGTACGGATCAATTATTCCACTCCAGTAGTAAAACTTGCCAGTTTTACTGAACTCACGGGCATACGATCCTGTTAATTATAATAATAATATACAACTTTTATATAGCGCCCTTTATAATTTGCAAAATTACTCTAAAAGGCTTTACAACATATGAATTATGATATTAGTTATAAATGATACACCCTTTTACATTAAGTGGGAAGAAAAGTGTCTTAATGTGAATGAATAGGAAAACGGTGGTGTGCAAAGGGTTAAAAATGTAGAGGTTGGTCTTTATATCCTTCTTGAATTTGACCAGGGTTTTCGGCTGTTTTCTAATAGCAGATGGTATGATATTCCACGGCCGAAACCCTCCCAAAGAACCGATTTCCATAGGTCACGGTACGAGATTTTTGGACACGGAACAATGATTCGGTCTCCGACCGCAGTGATCGAGACGGCTGATACAGGATAACAAACTCATGTAGGTACTGGGGAGCTTATCAATTAAGCCCCTTGTATGTAAACACCAACATTTTGTACTGCGACCGGTATCGTACAGAATACCAGTGCAACGAATATAGACGACTAGATATGCCACAAAGCAGGGTATTGTAACAGTTGGGCTGGTTTGGTTATATCTGGTTAAATGTCCTATTAACACATTAACACACACAACGGTCATTTAAAGACGTGCCTCCCTGTATGTTGTGTATGCGTGAGTGCGTGTGTGTGTGTGCTGGAAACAATGCATGTTGATGTATTTGCCTCTTGTGATTGCGCGGATCTGATGTTGATAGCTACCTCACTAAAACACATTGATGTATGTTTGCGTGTTATTTTAAGAAGTCATCTAATGCTGAAGATGGTGTGTTGGTGTATCTGACTCCTAATCAATTATTTAAATACCAGTGACTACCCTATGTATTATATTGTCTCCATGTTAAGAAATAATAGCTGGGTGCTAAGATCGACAAGGATATTAGAAGATGCAAGCAACTACATTAAAAACTTGCAAATACCTGAAGATGTGCCAACACCACTAGAAAACCCTCCAGGTCTGNCACTGAGCGACAATAGAAAAACAAAACTTATCAGTTGGGGAGAACATACGATTAATTCCATGTTTGGCGGCACTTCTTTGAACGCATCCGGGTCAGCAACAACTTTGAACACAATTTAGGCATAATTGTTATCATGGCATTGATATCGTGCATTATGCAATCATGGTGACTGCTTTTCATTTTCCCTGTGCTAAGCGATTGGAAAAACAAAATGAACAAATATCAATCATCATTCATGCAAAGTAAAAAAAGGTTTCAAATAAAGACATATACCTGGATGGTTCCCGAGGTTGTTCACTCTATGAACATTTCGTGTTCTGGCGATTAAGCAAATAATCTGATCATCATTCGCGGATGTGACATCACATTCATGCGTTCCGACCCTAACTTTGACATCGGGGGTAAATCCGCTTCCCGTCACAGTAAGTTGGGTACCACCGAATAAAGAACCGCTGAGAGGATTGACACTGGTCACTTCAAGAGTACATGTGATGGTGGGTAGTTCGTTTGAACTGGAATTGAAAGGTTTTTCTCCATAATCAATGATATAAGTGGTTCACCAGCTGAAATATTGTAGATGCAGTTCTTGAAAACCTTTGTCTTACATGTAATTACATTGCCCTTGTCATTTTCATGAACATTTAGTGTGATTTTCATTAACAAGCACGCACCAAAATGTATTAAAACTTGACAGCTAATCATAAATGCAAAATATCGATATTAAATATTAGCTTCAGCATGAACCACAAAGTATCATCCTGAACACAGACTCTATTCTACAGTTATATTAGTATGGCACACAGGTTAAAGGCATATAAGTAACAAATATCATGATTTCCGAAATATTCGCGTACGTGGTAAGGGCTGCACCGTTCTCTCCAACAATAATTTTCACGGGATGACTTCCTGAAGAGCAGGGAGGTAAATCTGCCCTTAAATAGCTGTTGTTATAGAATGTAATGTTGATTTCCGCTAGACCAACCAGTAACGTCACAGTGCCATTTGCCTCAAATCCATCACCAATTACAATAAGTTTATCTCCACCTGTCAACAATACACAGTCAAATAATAAATGAAACAGGCAATCAAGTACATGTATCGCTTGTCTGGATATGCAAGTAGTATAATCATGAATGTAAGGATTAAAACCTTAACTCACTGATGCTTTATAGCCAAACTGGTCAAGAGCTGAATGCATGTGTTTAAGCTAGGGTTTGTATTTCATTTTTTGTCAGCCGAGCTTGATCTTTGAGTCAATCCTCTTAGCACGCCTGTGTTCTTTCTTCGTGTCCTTTAATATGCATGATGTTATGTACTATTAAATTGGGCTCCCAATCATTTCCTTTTTTTTTAGAATAAAGACTTTGCACTACTGGCATACATGACATATCAATGCATCATGTACATCGATCTTATGATTCTTTTGAACACGTTGCTTTTTTTTTTTTTTTAAATAATTCACACCTGTGAATCTGAAAGTATATCACGGTTATAAGAGGAAATACGATACCTCTCCCAGTCCTTGTCATACCTGTGGTCAAAACATCAGTACCCTAATTATTTAACGTATAAAAAAGGCAGCTGTTCAAAGTAAAGTTGATAGACGACTGACGACGCAGTTTACAGGCATTCTATGTCAAGTGAGGCTTAATTTACAATTGAGGTGCATGATGTGTATTTCTTCATTTATTGTTGTGCGTAATATCATGGCATGTACTTCGAAGTTAATAAGGGCATAGTTAGCATACACGTCTTGCGATTAAATTTAACATAGCTACACAGAAAATGTACAGACTTCTATCATATGAAAGCATGTTTGCAGAATGGTATGTGTTATGATCAAATCCTATGTTTGGAAGGAGGAATGGGAAAAAATATTTACGTTGTTTTATATATAAGTTACAATGATATTAAACTTATTTATATAACACCCCCTCAATTTATACACAGTGTCAGCATAAAGGGCGTTATCAAGTCTACCATCCATGTTTCTGTGAATGAATTTCCATCCCTACAATAACATGTATGTTTCATTTGACAGCTTGTTATCTTACCTATTACCCTTGTTGATTTTGGTGATATGCTTGTCACTCTAGGTGTCACCGACTCGTTGTAAGAGAACTGCGTATCTGCCATTACTGACAATACACCATTCTGCTGTACTGTCACCGACCCCACTTCTGCAACACTCTAAAGCAGGTATAACAATGTGTTCATAAAAAGAAATGTAAAAGTAAATTTGCATCTGAAAACAAACTACTGGCAAATGACTTAAAACATTGCAACTTATTTTGTAAACGAGCTTAAGTATTCTTTCTGCAACAATCTAAACTTTTTAGATATTGAAATACTTGCATGAGGTTTATAATGTTTTCATACATATGTATAACATGAGGATCTAATACACCGCAGAATGCTGTAACAAATTTTCAAAAACGCGCAATCAAACACTAGCCGCCTACCAACACACTTGCGATAACATTCTTTAACGCGCACAATAAAACAGTATATTTACATTGAGAATAACTGCACTCGATAATGTAAATTCAGTCGAACGCTTCACTAGGCGTATTGTCAGGTAAATAATATAAAGTAGAACATTACTGTTAGTGGTAGTAGACAGACGATTATGGCTGTGGTAACAGACAATATATCACATGTCTTGGATCCGACTGTCACATTGGAATTCCCACTGAACCCTCTACCAGTGATAGAAAGATTCACCGAACCTGGAACATGGATTGAGAAATTTGGCTTTGTTATTTTACAAATATTGTTTTGAATATTTTCTGGTATCTTGTTTAGACAGGGTCTACAGGTTCACAACGTTTTATGAACTATTAACATGTAAATTTCGTATATACAGTAACCTCCATTTGATCTGATTTTTGATATAAGTATAAGACATTTAGACACGTCCGTTGACCAGGTATCTGTGATAATAATAAAAATATACAACAGTTGATAAAGCGCCCTATCTAGCTAACCTAAGCCACTTTCAAGCGCTTTACAGTACATAGATATAAAATGTATACAATCGATACAATAAGCATATACATATTAATCAATACAATTGTGTCGATTATATTTTCAGGTTATGAACTGTTTCCAAGCAATGTTTGTAATATATATTCACCTGTGTTGATTCTAGCGCAAAAGAAATGATACACATGATCAAAGTAAGAACTGTTTAAAATGCTTTAACGGTCTCAGTGAACTGTAGTTATCAAAAGATTCATACCTCCTAGTCCACTCTTTGTTGGATGGATATTGTCAATTTGCGTACTGAAGAAGATCGTGACGTTACCGTCTCCATAC
>NW_018479601.1:10452-13509 GCF_002113885.1 Mizuhopecten yessoensis | reverse complement strand
ATTTTTCTGGCATGAGGTATGGTTATCAACATATGTAGCTATATTTTCTTTTGAGTCTACCTGACATTTTGAAGCATCCTGAATCCACAAAAGCATGTGTATGTGAGGTGAGCCTCTGTGTTGAAACTCTACATGGTAGAAATAGTCATTCAATATTCCAAGTGGGGCATGCTCAGACTTCAAAACTAAATGGATAAACTGCTGAACCCGATTGTCAAAATATCTTGTACATGTTACAGGATCTTTCTGTACTAACTTAGTTTTATCAATCCAAGTCATGGTGCTTGTCTGTTCCTCAGAGTATGAAACTTTGTCATTTAACTCTCCTAGGATTTTCAATAGGTCATGCCATCTTGTGTCACCTGCTGACAGGGAACCAAACCAAGTTGGTAGCCCAAGTTGCCTTATCATGGCAAATACATCTTTTTTTCGTTTTTCTAAACACGGAGGAGAATTCCTAAGAATTCTAAATATGTAAAAACCCTCATCTGTGTTGGATTTAGAGCATCTGCTGCAGTAACATTCTTGTCTTTACTTTTGCATCTTCGAAGTGCCAAATATACTTTGTCAGAAATTTGCTTCATCTGTATTTTTTTCATTTTGAAGAACAAGTTAGGTACAGAACTTGCTGCTCTTCTGTCAATATTTCGCAGTTCCCATTTAACAATGTTACTATAATGAACTTTCACATCTCTCTCAGAATTTGATACTCGGCGATTGCCACAAAAAATTGTAGGGAAGGATAATTCTTCTGCATCTTTGTCAGAATATAGACTTAAAGGACACTGTCCTTCACCAGGAGCAACTGTGTATACAGAATCACTCTGAGGACGCATTGGTTCTATTCATGTGTCTGCGTTACAAATGACACGGTCATCATCTTCTATTTCACTGAAAGTGTCCGACTCATTACCTTCATCATCAGATTGCTGATTATCTTGGGCAGAAGAATTTGTCATAAATGTTTCAATGATTTCCTTGTTTCCTTAATCAACTTTTGAAAACCAATGTTCGTCTAATTCTACACCCGATTCTCTAAATAGAGCACCATTTTTGAAAAGCCAATGTAAAGCTTGAAGAACAGAATGAGGTCGAATATTTTCAGTAAATTCACATTTTTTGTATGACAATTTTATTTTAATTTTAACAGGTATTGTAGTTTGTTCAAACTGAAGTGGCAAAGCTTTGATTGTTGGTTGTATATCAACGGGAACATTCACCACATTTCCATGAATACTCAACTGACCACCTCTTGGAAGTTCTCGCATCTGCATAAAAGGAATTCGTAATGCAACTAACCTTTCTTCAAGTTGATGCAAATGCAATTGTGCTGGCTACTCTGGGAAAAACATTTTATTTGCAGCTGATAAAGCTGGCATTTTGCCATTCTTTACATTAGTTAAGCATGTTCTACAAATCCACTCCTTGTTGGGGTTTTTATTTGTATGCTGTGGTACATTTTTGGAAAAGTGGTCAACATTTTCCTTTACTTCTGTGACAGAATGCTTAAACCACGTTTGGTGACAACTTATACACACATACACTGGGCCTTGTGATATAACCGTGTGAAATATGTCAATCACATCATTCAGACTAGATCCCTTTTTGTAACAGATTTCTTTCTGTTTATATGCAGGAATTTTTCTATAGATCCTTTTTTTCCCCTGGAGTGTTTTCTTTCTTTTGTAACATTTCTCAAAATTTGTCGAGAGCATTGTTTTGCTATTCTCTCCCTTTCTTGGTAATATTTTGAAGTCCTAGCTGTCTTTTTACTTAGCAGCTCTTTTGCTCTTTCACGATTGTTATAAATGTCATCAGCTCTTATTGTACGTTTCAGTTTTGCTTCAGCCAATTTAAGATCTGTCCTAGTTCTAGCCTTCCGCTTACTTTTAAGTTCTTTTTTGCGTTCATTGATGCGATAATTCTCATCAGTTCTTTGTTCACGCTTCTTTTTAGCTTCCCGAAGTTTGAAGCTTGTTTTGGTACTAACTGTACGCTAGTTTTCACGTTCTTTTTTCTGCATATTCAATCGATAATTCTCATTAGTTCTACGGTTACGTTTTTGTCTGGCTTCATTGTCTTTAAACATTTCATCAGTTCTAGCTTTCTGTTTACATTCAAGTTCTTTTCTCCGTTCACTCGCTCGATAACTTTCATCAGATCTACGGCTCTGTTTCTTTTTTGCTTCTTTGTCTTTAAAGCTTTCATCAGTTCTAGCTTTCTGTTTACATTTAAGTTCTGTTCTCCGTTCACTTGCTTGATAACTTTCATCAGATCTACGGCTCTGTTTCTTTTAAGCTTCTTTGTCTTTAAAGCTTTCATCAGTTCTAGCTTTCTGTTTACATTCAAGTTCTTTATTCTGTTCAGTTGCTCGATAAGTTTCATCGGATCTACGGCTCTGTTTCTTTTCAGCTTCATAAACTTTAAAGTTTTCATCAGCTCTAGCTATTCGTTTTTATTTTCAAGTTCTTTTTTGCGTTCACTTGTTCGATAAATCTTATTAGATCTACGATTTTGTTTCAATTTGGCTTCATAAACTTTGAAGTCTTCAACAGATCTCGCTTTTCTTTTCTTTTTGCAACCATTTTTTTTTCTCTTTTTCGTTGTAATATTCATCTTTTCTTTGCTTTTGTTTGTATTCTCTGTTGTATTTTCTTCTGTGTTCTAATTTTTCATTATAAGATTTTAAAAAGTTTGTTACATTGCACTGTTTTTCAAGATTAGCTGTTTGTTCTTTCTTTACTCTATTGGACTCTTAAAGTATTTCTGCAGTAGTTCTAACCTTTTTTCTTTCATCGAATTAGAGGGGTGAGAGGGTGTTAAAGCTTGCTGTATTTCAGAAATAAGTCTCATCTCTAGAGACTGTATCTCAAACTGCTCAATCATGGTCAGATTTAGACTAGCATAAAACTTGGTCATGTAATCAACAAGTTTACTTATGCAATGAAAAGTGCAGAAAACAGCTCTTCCTCCTTGTGCATCTAGGAGATCATTACCATGAGAATGCGAATCAAAGAAATGAAAGTGTTCTTCAGTTGTTTTCCAAAATGCAGAAGT
>NW_018479601.1:0-8145 GCF_002113885.1 Mizuhopecten yessoensis | reverse complement strand
CATAGTGATGGCTTATTGTTTTATGGGGTCATTTGTAGTCGTGAAAAAGAATCTTATTTCACTGTGACAACCTTGCTACTGTTGACATAATAAGTTAAGGTAGATCTAAGGTTCAAAGTATTATGAAACTTATGAGATGTCTAACTCTCCATGGCTACACACAATTGTATTCATGCTATACATATCGAGGGCAAAAGAAATATTGTGGCCAACTCTATTTCTCGTTAGCAGATGGACAGATTTCGAACGCTGGCCCCTTATGCCCATGAGGTCATGATGCCATGAACATAGTTTTTTGGTGGAACAATACTCTGAGCAGCATTACCTTGTCTACCTTACAAATCAGCTCTGTCATGTTTCTTGAAATTCGTAGTGATAAACTCTTTAGCGATTCCATGTGATTTCTTTTGTGACTTACTGTCAAACTGTTTTGAATTTTCGCTTTGACACCATAAGTTATATCTCGCTGGTATTCAGTTTCATTATATACAGAATGGCTTGGGTGATCCACTGTATAGATCTCTAAGATAACCATATATTTTCAGAGCAGTCCGTCGGACACAAGTAACAAGTACTGGTAACAAACGTTTACCTATTCCTTTTTTGAGATGTGGAAAGTTCACATGTAGTGGTGTAGACATCGTATTTTTTGAAAACATATTGTTGTACCCTGTAAAGTCTATGAAAGATAATGTAGACAAACGCATGGTTTCTAACCCCTGTCCAGCCTCTCCTTTGTTCATTGAAGTGAGCACTGTGTTCAACCTCTGTACAGAGGTACCTTCCTGGTTAAGTTAAAGAGACCCTCTTGAGATCTGGACATTCGTATGACTCTTATTCAGGTCATTCATTTTGTAATGGAGCAGCTACTTCTGGTGTTGTAGGGGAAATCGAAGATCACATGAATCAGACTTACTCCGAATAAGTTTTCTTGTTACACTAGGTATATTCTTACTTGCCCTTCCTCCTCTAGAAAGGCTCAACAGCGAATGCATAAGTGTAGATTACGTATGGGTCCTTCTCAGGTACTTGTATATAACAGTTTGTCATGCTAATATACATGTGCACTATAAAGGTACACATACTACACAAATTGATAATTATACATACCATTCTTGGGGGCAATTCATTTGTGTCAATACATGCTGGTATATCATGTATTTTTTCTTCAAAACACTGCATTCTTTTTTGGCATTAATTTCTTGGGTAATTTTTACCCCCAATTCAGTTATGTATATATTTTGTCATAAATGTATATTGTGTATATATATAGTCTACATTATAGATGTATTGTCTGAAGTGAGTCTGTATCTTTGTACCTGCAGATGTAGTCCCCCTGTTAGTCACATTTCCATACCTGCTAGGGGGACACCTCCAGAGTCACGTACACATTCTTTACACTCACTTTTATGCGTTTGAGATCGCTCAAATGGCTACTGTATCTGGTGGACTACTCCACCTCTTGTGTCTGTTCAAGAGTGAGTCTTTGTACCGGCAGACATAGCCCCCTGTAAGTCACGTATTGCCTTAAATACCTGCGAGTGGGGTTACCTCCTGAGCCATGTAAGGACATTCACGCTTGCTGATATTCACACGCCTAGTGGGACCACTCGCCAGGCCACATGTCTTTTTTTGTCTTACACAGCAGGGTTGCCTGCCTCGTGTCAAGATCGCTCGATGAGTTAGTATTAGTATGTATTTTGTATGTAAAGTACTTTGTTTGTTTTAGGTCATATTTTGTTGAGTAGTTTAAATTACTTATGAGCAGCCCCCAAGAATGCCAAAATAATAATCATATTTTTTTTTATAACTGAACAAGTCACTTGTATCGAACCGTTAATAAATTTTCTTAAACTATAATTACTTTTGTTTTGTTGTGTATAAAAACAAACCATATGAACTCCCTGGATATTTTCAACATACAACACACCATTGGAACTCCCAGTATATTCAAACCAAAACACACCATAGGAACTCCCTAGATATATCAAACATACAACCCACCATATGAACTCCCTGGATATTTTCGACCTACAAAACACCATAGGAACTCCCTGGATATATCAAACCTACAACAAAACATAGGAACTCCCTGTTTATTTCAAACCAAAACAAACCATAGGAACTCCCAGTATATCAAACTTACAATACACCATATGAACTCCCTGGATATTTTAAACTTACAAACAAATCATAGAAACTCCCTGGATATTTCAAAAAAAAAACCCACATCATATGAACTCCCAGCATATTGCAAACCTACAACACACCATAGGAACTCCCAGTATATCAAACTTACAATACACCATATGAACTCCCTGAAGATTTCAAACCTACAACACACCATGGGAACTCCATGGATATTTCAAAAATACAAACACATCATAGGGACTCCCAGTATATTTCAAACCTACAACACACCATATGAACTCCCTGCATATCACAAACCTATAACCCATCATATAAATTCTCTGGATATTTCAACCATACAACACACCATAGAAACTCCCTAGATATTTCAAACATAAACACACCATATGAACGTACTGGATATATCAAACCAACAACACACCATATGAACTCCCTGGATATATCAAACCTACAACACACCATAGGAACTCCCAGTATATTTTAAACGTACAACACACCATAGGAACTCCCTGGATATTTCAAACATACAGCCCACCATATGAATAACACACCAAAGGAACTCCCAGTATATTTCAAACAAAAACACACCGTATGAACTCACTGGATATATCAAAACTACAACACACCAGTGGAACTACCAGCATATTTCAAAACTACAACACACAATAGGAACTCCCCGTATATCAAACTTACAACACACCATATGAACTCTCTGAATATTTCAAACATGCAACACATCATTGCAACTCCCTGGATATTTCAAAAATACAAACAAATTTTAGGAACTACCAGTATATTTCAAAACTACAACACACCATATATACGCCCAGTATATCAAACTTACAACACACCATATGAACTCCCTGAATATTTCAAAACTACAACACACCATAGAAACTCCCAGTATATCATATTTATAAACACATCATAGCAACTCCCAGTATACTTCAAACCTACAACACACCATATGAACTCCCTGGATATTTCAAACATACAACACACCATATGAACTCCCTGGATATTTTCAATGTACAACACACCATAGGAACTCAGAGTATATTTCAAACCAAAACAAACCATTAGAACTCTCTGAATATATACAACACACCCTAGGAACTCCCTGGATATATCAAACCTACAACACACCATATATACTCCCTGGAAATATCAAACATACATCAAACCAAATATACTCCCTGGATATATCAAACATACAACACACCATGGCAACTCCCTGGATATTTCAAACCTACAACATACCATATGAACTCCCTGGATATTTTCAACGTACAACACACCGTAGGACCTCCCTGGATATTTTCAATGTACAACACACCATAGGAACTCAGAGTATATTTCAAACCAAAACAAACCATTAGAACTCTCTGGATATATACAACACACCCTAGGAGCTCCCTGGATATATCAAACCTACAACACACCATATATACTCCCTGGAAATATCAAACATACAACAAACCAAATATACTCCCTGGATATATCAAACATACAACAAACCATATAAATTCCTGTTGGGTAATTATTATCACATACATACCTTGGTTCCATCTTATGTAGATATTATGATTCCATCTCCTTGTTCCATCTTGTGTAATAACTATTATGACATACATATCTTTGTTCCATGTTGTGTGACATTTATAACATACAAATCTTTGTTCCATGTTGTGTGACATTTAAAACATACAAATCTTTGTTCCATGTTGTGTAACATTTATAATTTATACACAACAAAAAAGATGAAACAACAGTGTACCTGTTTATTACAATTTGAGATATTTAAATGAGGCAGATAGCAAGATGAAAAGAAAATACAAACTTATACTTTGGCGTATCAGGGGCTACTCACTCAACACAATAAGCTTACTATATACAATACTACAAAAACAAACGTGTACTGAAGAGGTAGCCTCCTAAGCAAAGAAAGAGGCCACAAGGAAAAACAAAAAATATATTCTCAGCAATATATTTTAAGTAGGCCAGACAGCTCTTGAGCGATTCAAGACAGGCCAAATGTAAATATCTAGTGAACGTTCTTGAGCGATTCAAGACAGTATACATGTAGATATCTAGAGCAAACCCTTGAGCGATTCAAGAGCTGCCTATAAGATAGAACGTTTTTGAGCGATTCAAGACAGTATACATGTAGATATCTAGAGCAAACCCTTGAGCGATTCAAGAGCTGCATACAAGATCGAAAGTTCTTGAGCGATTCAAGACAGTATACATGTAGATATCTAGAGCAAACCCTTGAGCGATTCAAGAGCTGCATATAAGATACTCATATATATACGGTTTAAGAGCTGGCAAGACGAAACTCCTGAGCGATTCAAGAGCCTAGTAGTATCAAGAATAGACAGAAAAATTAAAGCAAAAGCAGTAAAATAATCAACAGATAAGTAAATAACATTACAGAAAAGTATTGGGGAAAAATTCCCCAGGAATTAAAACCCAAATGGAACGAAACGAGGAATTGGAAATTACTAGTGAGTGAGAGCCCCCAATACTTAATATAAACTAGGTAATAACTAAAATTGAAGATTGAGGTATAAAGAACAAGTAAACAAGCACAAAGTAAAACATGAAATGATTTCAGTTGGACAAGGTCGTATTTTAGTGCATTTGAAATAACGGTAGGATCCGTACGAATATAACGTATATAGCAGTTGGAGGACCATCTACCCAAGGTTTGAATGACAGCACCAACCGGGAAAGAATAACCATTAAAAGATCGATGATCCACACTTATACGAGTCAGTGTTTCTTTTAACAAAGAGATAAAAGTATGGCGCATTAAAGGTTTGACGTTAAGGTCAACATATTGTCTACGAAAAGGGGCGACGAAGGGGTAGCCCCTTGAGTAACACGAGTTGTCAAAAACTTACACATAGTAACCACAGGAGTTAAAACAGTGTTCTCAAATATCTTGATGACAACTCCTTTTCCAAAAGGGTCAATTTTAGAGGAACGCAAACACAGGTGAAACTGAGACTTGTCCGGGAATACAGATATATCTCCGATGCGAATGAAGCTGTTACAAATTGTAGCAGGATCTGTTCGGATATAAAGAGTAAAACAGTCAGATGACCATCTACCCAAAGTCTGAATAACATGATCCTGGACACCGGCGGCAGCTGCTGAGGTAGCCGCACCAATACGCAAAGGAATGTCCATTAAAATCATGGCTGTTGATACCTATACGAGTCAGAATTTCTTTGAGGTACGATATGAAAGTCTGACGCATCAACAGTTTGGAAAAAAAAACAACCAAACATGTTTTCAATAAACAAAGGTGAAGTCAGAATAGGTCCTTGAGCCATCCTTGCTGCTAAATAGGGAATCATAGTGAGCACAGGATGCAGAACATTGTTTTCAAACACTTCACTCCTTTACCGTAGGGGTCCATTTTGATGAACGCAGAAAAAGCGTAAAGGAAGACTTGTCCGGCACCACCACTAGGTCACACATACGAATGTTAGTAGTATCGTGCAAGGTTTGGCATGTGAACTCCCCACATTGCAGAAAGCCATAAAATGCTGTCTAAAAAACACATTTCTAAGACTGAAAACGAATAGACCTAGAGAAGAAGCTTGACTCTACTGTGCTGCAGAGAAGCGACTTGACTCTAAGACTTGAAATTGAATAGACCTAGAGAAGAAGCTCGACTCTACTGTGCTGCAGAGAAGCAACTTGACTCTAAGACTTGAAATGGAATAGACCTAGAGAAGAAGCTTGACTCTACTGTGCTGCAGAGAAGCGACTTGACTCTAAGACTTAAAATTGTATAGACCTATAGAAGGAGCTTGACTCTACTGTGCTGAAGAGAAGCAACTTGACTCTAAGACTTGAAATTGTTTATACCTATAGAAGGAGCTTGACTCTACTGTGCTGAAGAGAAGCAACTTGACTCTAAGACTTGAAATGGAATAGACCTAGAGAAGAAGCTTGACTCTACTGTGGTGCAGAGAAGCGACTTGACTCTAAGACTTAAAATTGTATAGACCTATAGAAGGAGCTTTACTCTACTGTGCTGAAGAGAAGCAACTTGACTCTAAGACTTGAAATCGAATAGACCTAGAGAAGAAACTTGACTCTACTGTGCTGCAGAGAAGCGACTTGACTCTAAGACATGAAATTAAATATACCTAAAGAAGAAGCTTAACTCTACTGTGCTGCAGAGAAGCGACTTGACTCTAAGACATGAAATTAAATATACCTAAAGAAGAAGCTTAACTCTACTGTGCTGCAGAGAAGCGACTTGACTCTAAGACTTGAAATTGAATAGACCTAGAGAAGAAGCTCGACTCTACTGTGCTGCAGAGAAGCAACTTGACTCTAAGACTTGAAATCGAATAGACCTAGAGAAGAAACTTGACTCTACTGTGCTGCAGAGAAGCGACTTGACTCTAAGACTTAAAATTGTATAGACCTATAGAAGGAGCTTTACTCTACTGTGCTGAAGAGAAGCAACTTGACTCTAAGACTTGAAATGGAATAGACCTAGAGAAGAAGCTTGACTCTACTGTGCTGCAGAGAAGCGACTTGACTCTAAGACTTGAAATTGTTTATACCTATAGAAGGAGCTTGACTCTACTGTGCTGTAGAGAAGCAGCTTGACTCTAAGACTTGAAATCGAATAGACCTAGAGAAGGAGCTTGACTCTACTACGCTGCAGAGAGGCGAAAAGCAAACACATCAACACCCGCCGTATATCAATAATGAGGGGCACTGACAATACCACATACCCTCTAGGGGTTAATGCTGAGTGGTTAACACTCCCCTAATTTGCATAAAAACATAAACATGAAAAACCTAGATAAAAGAATATTACCACACATAAACAAGGAAATGGACTTCAGTAAATTAACACATATATATCTAACTGTTCCACTGTAGAAAAACAACCTATGATATATATATCAGCAAGGGAGCAATAAAAGTTGTATATAAAATATAATTTAACACACATGTCAAATTATCATCATACATATCTTTGTTCCATGTTGTGTGACATTTATAACATACAAATCTTTGTTCCATGTTGTGTGACATTTATATCATACAAATCTTTGTTCCACGTTGTGTGACATTTATAACATACATATCTTTGTTCCATGTTGTGTGACATTAATAACATACAAATCTTTGTTCCATGTTGTTTGACATTTATAACATACATATCTTTGTTCCAAGTTGTGTGACATTTATAAAATACAAATCTTTGTTCCATGTTGTGTGACATTTATAACATACAAAACTGTCTTCCAAATTGTGTGACTATTATGACATGCATATCTTTGTATCATGTTGTATGACCATTATGATGTACATATATTTGTTCCATCTTGTATGACCATTATGATGTACATATCTTTGTTCTATGTTGTGTTACAATTATGACATAATCATGTTAAGTGACAATTATGACATACACATCTTTGTTCCATATGTTATCATCATTATGATGTACATATCTTTGTTCCAAATTGTGTGACCATTATGATATACATATTTTTGTTCCATGTTGTGTTACAATTATGACATACATATCTTTGTTCCAAATTGTGTGACCATTATGACATACAAATCTTTGTTCCATGTTGTGTGGCCATTATGACATACAAATCATTGTTCCATCTTGTGTGACCATTATGAGATACAAATCTTTGTTCTATGTTGTGTGACCATTATGACATACAAATCTTTGTTCCATCTTGTGTGACAATTATGTCATACATATCTTTGTTCCATGTTGTGTGACCATAATGACATACAAATCTTTGTTCCATCTTATATGACCATTATGACATACAAATCTTTGTTCCATGTTGTGTGACCATTATGACATACAAATCTTTGTTCCATCTTATATGACCATTATGATGTACATACCTTTGTTCCATGTTGTGTGACCATTATGACATACACATTTTTGCTCCATGTTGTGTGGCCATTATGACATACAAATCTTTG
>NW_018479600.1:0-13461 GCF_002113885.1 Mizuhopecten yessoensis | reverse complement strand
GATGTACGGACATAGTTAAACATAAGATTGACCTCATAGATGAAAAGCCTTTCAAACAGCCTTACCGGTAAATACCACCCGGCATGTATAAGGAGGTCCGTCAGCATATACGTGATATACTGGAAGCCGGAGTTATAAAGGAGAGTAAAAGCCCATTCTCCAGTAATGTGGTTTTNCCTGTGCTTTTAGGTACTAATGTCATTCGCCTAGTGAGGAACTTAGCCTCAGATGATGTGAATATTTCAGCATCATGGCAAAACAGCTATTGACAGTATTACCTGTTCTTATACTGTGAAATCTTTTAACAGGAAAACTGTAAAAGCGGTTCATTACGAGTCTATAGTTGTTAATTGTATGGTACGAGGTATTGACCCAGGCGTTGCAAATCTCGTAACAGAAAAATTTGACAATTCTAACATAAAGTTTACAGTCTGCCCCAGAGTTCTTAAAGTCAAACAGAATGCGTCAAATGTCAAATTACCAATCAAAATTTGCAATATTACAGCAAAGTCAATAACTATCAACCCTAGATCTACAATATGTCTCGTCAATTAGGTAAAAGTTGTTTACAATTTGGCTTCAGATTTACAATTTAAGGCACCAGAGTCTGTACCTGAGGAACTGGGTCTTAATATTGACATACAAAATCTTACTGAGGCGCAGCTGTTGAGGGTTCGTCAAGTGTTAGGTAATTGGAAACATGCTTTTTCCAACAGTGCGTTTGACATCGGATGTACGGACATAGTTAAACATAAGATTGACCTCATAGATGAAAAGCCTTTCAAACAGCCTTACCGGTAAATACCACCCGGCATGTATAAGGAGGTCCGTCAGCATATACGTGATATACTGGAAGCCGGAGTTATAAAGGAGAGTAAAAGCCCATTCTCCAGTAATGTGGTTTTTGCTCGCAAGAAAAACGGTAGTCTCAGATTTTGTATTGATTACCGCATGCTGAACTCTCGAACCCGTTGAGATGCATATATGCTCCCTCGATTTGACGATACAGTTGATACCTTGTGTGGTTCAAGGTATTTTTCAAAGCTGGACCTGAGGTCAGGTTATTGGAAAGTCGTGGTATAGGAATCTGATAGGGAAACTACCGCAATTTCTGTGGGGAACCTAGGATTCTGGGAAACCAGCCGGATGGGGTTTGGTCTCATCAATGCACCAGCTACATTCCAGCGATTAATGGAAAAGTGCATGGGTGATATGCATCTCCGGGAATGTCTCATCCTCTTACTTGACATCCTGGTATGTTCACAGACTTTTGACGAACACCTCGTAAGGTTAAAATCTGTCTTTGCCAGACTCGTGCAGCATGGCTTGAAACTTAAACCCTCCAAGTGTGAGTTGTTCAAGTCTTCAGTAACATATCTCGGACAATGTCATGTAGTTGCAGAGCAAGGTATAGCGACAGACACTGAACAGATGTCTGCTGTTAAAGTTTGGCCAGAGCCAAAGAACACAAAGGAATTACGTCAGTTTCTTGGTTTCAGTGGCTATTACAGGCGTTCCATAAAGGATTACGCAAAAATAGTACAGCCCCTTAACCAATTATTACAAGGCCATGACTTAAAGAAAAAATCAAAGGCTGCTTAGACTCAAAAGTCTAAGTCTAAGTCAAAGCCTAAAACAAAAGCCCAGTGGGTTTGGGGTACACCCCAACAGGAAGGTTTTGATTTGGTTAAACAGAAACTGATTCAACCTCCTGTTCTTTCCTATGCAGACTTCTCTAAGGATTTCCGTGTACACACTGATGCAAGTAGTTCAGGCCTGGCTGCAGTTATACCAAGTGCCTGATGGAAAGGAGAAGGTTATTACATCCGCCAGTCGAGGTTTGAGAGCAAGTGAACGGAATTATCCTGCGCATAAGTTGGAATTTCTTGCATTGAAATGGGCGGTACCAGACAAAACTTCATGATTACCTCTATGGTAATACGTTTGAGGTTGTCACAATAATAACCCCCGTACTTATGTACTGGGTAAGGCCAAACTGGATGCCACCTGTCACAGGTGGGTGGCAGCTCTCGCCAATTATAACTTTACTCTGAGGTACCGAGCTGGGAGAAACAATGTAGATACAGATGGTCTCTCTAGAATGTCTCAAATTCAGCTCGATGCTGTTCAGGCCATATGTCAATCAGCAGTCTCTGTGACACCATTAACGGATAGAGTGTCGGATATTGCTGTGGTTCATGTGGCTAATAAGTTTGCAGCGAAACTCGATACTCTTAGTACAGTATATTGGAGAAAGGAACAAAGGGTTGATCCAGACATTGCCACGGTTTCAGACCTGGTGAGAACCGGTTTTCACCCCAGGGGGAACCCATTACACAATGAGTCCCCATATGTACAAACACTCCTTAGAGCTTGGACCAGGTTATTTTTGCGCGACGGAGTTCTCTATAGAACCGATTCTCACGACGGTCAGAAAGTAAACCAGCTTGTTCTGCCAAAACATTACCATTCCCTAGCACTTAAAGGTGTTCATGTTGATGTTGGACATCAGGGAAGGGAGAAAACTATTTGGCTGGCATTGCAACGCTTTTACTGGCCTGGTCTTGGGAAAGACGTAAACATGAAAGTTGAGACTTGTGGTCGCTGTATCATACGTAAGACACCAGTGCAAACAGTCGCTGAGCTAGTTCCAATATAATTCTCAAGGCCACTTCAGATACTTTGTATTGATTTTCTAAGCCCTGAGATATCCTCGAGTGGGTATGAGCATATTCTGGTCATAACTGATCACTTCACCAGATATGCTCAGACAGTGCCTTGTTGCAATCAGACAGCACACACAACAGCTAAGGCATTGTACGAAAAGTTCATAGCCTATTACAGCTTTCCTGATCAGCTTCAAAGTGATCAAGGTCGTAACTTTGAAAGCATAGGCATAAAAGAACTCTGTAAGATCGCAGGAGTTCAGAAGACTCGAACCACTCCATATCACCCACAAGGAAATGGCTCAGCAGAAAGGTTTAATAGAACACTCCTCGGGATGCTAGCAACCCTTGAGGAGCACAAGCAACCTGACTGGACATTTTACGTAGCACCGCTTGTTCAAGCCTACAATGCAACAAAGAGTTATGCCACTGGATACCCACCTCACTATTTGATGTTCGGTTGGCATCCTCGGTTATCAGTAGACGTATTCATTGGAATAAACCCTGATCAACAGGAAGCAGTAGACCCGGCGTCCTATGGTGGTAAGCTACGAGGCCGTATGGAGTTTGCGTACGAGACAGCTCGTCGCACCGCCTCCAGGAATGCTGCTCAGAACAAAGACCGTTATGACAGGTCAGTTCGGGAGTCAAAACTAGAGGTTGGTGACCGTGTTTTGGTAAGAAAAACCGGTCTTAAAGGAAAGAACAAATTGGCTGGTAGGTGGGAACAGGAACCCTATTTGGTAAGTGATGTTCCGAATAGTGATATTCCCGTTTATAAGGTTGCACTTAACTCCAAGAAGGGACCCAAACGAACCCTTCATAGGAACATGTTGCTCCCTTTCAACTTCATTCCTGTGGATGTTCCCCCTAAGGAAGATAACCGCAAGGTTAGACAACCCAGAAAGTAAATTCCCTCTGAACGAATAGATTCAGAACCAACTTCCTCATCTAAGGATTCTGATTCAGGATCAGATTATGTGCTCCTTCCTATTGTGACAAGGCGCTCTACTAGACAGTTGTGAAACCGTGAGCAAAACAAAACAACAAACACTATACCAACAACTGTATCAATTGTTGAGCCAGGTACACTAGAACCAGAGAGACAGGATTCTGTTCTGGAAATGGTTAATTATTCTGAAATAGATCCATCACATGATTCCGTACAGGAAGTGGATTTAGATCCCGTCTCTATAGCAGAATTGTCAGTGTACTGGACGAGGGTATAGACAATCCAAGTACAGAAATTTAACCTGTATTACGGAGATCAACTCGGCCTTCCAAGCCACCGGAGTGTTGGGGCTATCCGGTTTTCTCATTGCAAGCTTCTACACCGGTGGGCACATACCGTTTGTGAAATGTTATTCGTATATATTTTAATGTTTTGTTTTAATGAATTATATTACTTTTACCCACCGGAATAGAAGTACCGGCTGGTAGGTGACTCCCCAATCGCTGGGAAGGTTCCGCTGGGGGTGTTTTTTGTATTTTAAACATCATACTGTGTTTCAACCTCATTTTTTATCCTTCATTTTATTCATTATCCTTCCATCCATTTGTTTTTGTAAGACCTACTCTGTTGTCAGGTATGGGGCTCCCAAACCGTCAGTAGTGGTTTGTCATTTTACATTAATATTCCTGATTTCTTGTTATCACTTGCAAATGTGATGATATGGATTTCATTGTTGGATTTTCATCTCATTCAGAGTGTATATAATCATAATGATATTGTACATGCTCATCAGAACTCTATACTTCATCGGTGACAAGTAAAAGTATTTTCGTCAAGGATAGGTAACTGTTTATTTGAGCATAGTCTAGTTAGTTCCTTCTGCAAAGATGGTTCTTATCTATTCCTGTGGTTTGTTCAATTTGTTTGGTGTTATGAGTCTTAAATATTATGAAGTCAATCATATAACCATCATATAACATTTCTAGAGCAATAGTCTCTAATTATAACCCTTTATCAGTGTATAGATTCTAGGTAATAACTGTATGAGAAATGCCAGGAGACATTTATCAAAGTGGGGGAGTATGTAGCCAGGTGTTCAAATACTACATTCAAATCATCGCGCGTAATACCAGTGCAATGAATGTATGTATGTGCACGTGCAGCCCGGCCACCCGTCAAAATCCTAGTCACCGCCGTCTTCCTACTTCACTCTGACTTTACCTCTCGATGAGAACACATGGAACCATCGAGAGCATCAGCAAGTCACATTGTCCTTACTCTGGATGTTCCTGGTAAGTATTTATGTGTGTAAGTATGAAAGAGTATAATTAAAACATAATAATCATTCGTCTTATTTCATCAATTGTATATAGATCCATTATTACATAGGTTGAGCGATGTATGAGTGATTATGTATGTTTATTCATTATATAGGTTTATTTGTCCACGGAATAAACATATCCTTGAATTGCAACGGCGTGGAGTGTTGTCATTTAGAACCCATCGTTACATATGTATACCTTCCCATTGGTTCAGTCATATATATGCATCCTTCAAGTTCCCATTGAGCCAGTCATATATTGCCATTTTTCTCATAGAACCAGTCATTTATGACCACTCCTTTCATAGAACCAGTTGTATGTTTAACTTTTCCTATTGAACGAGTCATGTATTTAGCTCTACCAATTGAACCAGTCATGTATTTATCTCTTTACATTAAGCCAGTCATATATTTAATATCCACATTGAAACAGTCAAATATTACGCTATTCCAATTCAAAGTCATATGTTTTATTCTTCGTGTAATAGTAATAACAATAATAATTCTAGGTTCTTAAATACCGCTTTATCACAACCTAGTTCGCAGGTCGTATCAAAGCGGTTCACAAATTATTATCCATGGTTATAGAGCCTTTGCAACCAGCCAATATCTTTCTCAAATACATGGAGAGCATGCAGCCAGTTCTGATATCGACACAGTTACAGTTTCTATCTAAAACGTTAAGTTGGGCTTTAATACTGAAATGTTTCTTCTCGCAAGTATGAGACACGGCGTATAATACTTTCCTTGTTCTTCTATTTCCCCCTGTGTGATACTTAATTTACCATTAAATTTCAGTAGAATTCCAAGCTAGCTAAAACTATCAACATTTTCTAAAGCACAACCACTTTCAATTTACCACCATTTCTCAAAAGTGTGACGTTTTATAGAACTATTTATGTAAACCTATTAATTCAGTGTTTACAAAAACAGTGTGTCAGGTATTATACTATCACGATATTATCTGAGTATTGGGAAAGGTTCATGTACTAGGTACTCATGATGAAATTTAGAGACATGAAATAATGTGAGCATGCGGTTATTTAGCTTAACTTAAAGATGAATTTTATTTTTTTATTTCAATTTTCATTTTATTCAGAATAAGGTCAAACATTGATTACGAAATGTAATATTGAAAGCTTTGTGTATTTAAGTTGGTTCAACTGTCTTGTGTAAACAATGTGAAGGAATCAAACAAACCGGAGATTGTTTTGGTTTGGTATTCAAGAAAAGGTAAAGGTATAATAATAAGTATGACATAACTTAAAATTTGTCTTACCTTGGCCATATTGTAAACTCAGCAGAAGCAGTACCGTTGATTTGAACATTTCAATACAAGACCAGAAACAGTTATGTGTTCTAGTAAAAACGTATTCTGGTTCGGTGTCAGTCGCATCACAAATGAACAAATTCTGACAGGTAAAACACGGCAGCCCGCATGCACAAAAGGTTTGTGAGATGTGTTTCCACGATAAAAAATAATGGTTGATTTCTGAAAGAATCTCGACCATTCCCTCATACATACCAACACATATTATTTATGAACTCTATCTTTCCATTCGTTTAGGTTCATAGAGATATATTATAGGGAAAACCTTCAGGTAACAGGCGAGTATAAGCTGTGCAACTGCTGTGATAACTAAAACATGACAATACGGGTGTACACTGAGTAAGAGACGTCTCATGGGAATCGTCTGTGCACTTTAACGCCCATGTTTCTTTTTTTGTTATTAAATCAAAAGTCTTGTTTATTGCCAACATCTCCTTCCACTTAGTGTCCCCTGGCAAATAGGCGACATTCTTAATTGTCAGTGGCTAGCAAGGTATATACATGTAGATGTGACTGTAAAGCATGTCAGATACATAATACAACTTTTCTCAAACCTTATTGTATGCATGTTAGGCATTTATTTCAATGAAAAAATGGTTTATTTGTTCAAAAAATATCATCGTTATTCCTTGCATTTGGACGGCTGATTCGTGGTAATTGCAATGTCATCCAATGATAAACTGATAACCCTACGAATCAGCAATGATTACACTTGTAAAAAAGAAACAAGTCAAAGGAGAATAATGCGAGATCATCAAATAAACATACCAGAATGGTTGCGTTACCGACCATAAAACTTTTCAATATTTGTCATTATTTTGCGCATCTGGAAAGCTTGTGATTTAAGATTGCTAGCCACTCTATTGCACTCTACATCTGTATATGGCAATCTATGTCTAATACAAAAATATTGCCATCGAACTCAGTAAATTAAATCATGTTTACGATAACGATTGTTTTCTTATTTATATATTATCTTTGTCTTTTTAAAAAACATACTTTAATATAATTCGCACCCAAACATTTGAATACATACGAAATTTCGAATAATTTCAGAATAGACTCACAATACAAACACGACTTCTAGAACTCTATAATTTCAAACGGATATAAGGAACTGATTTAGGTGTTTTCGCAATAATTTCATGCTAGGAATGTGTATCTTCATCTCTTTACTTCTTTAAAGTTACCCAGCTCAATTTCTTCAGCTTTGAACAAGGTCAGATTGATTTACAAAGCTCAACTGTGTCTGCGGCAATCAACTGACATACAACTGTATATTGATTTGATTATTTATAACAAGCAAACTAATAATAATATTGTGCCGTCATTATATATCTATCAACAATCTTCAAATTCGTAACACTCGTTAAAATATAAATTGTAAACACAGTAACATTAGCCGCTATTGTACGTCCATATCACCACGGTAAAACAAACCGGCAACTATAGTTGTAACTAATAAAAGTACACCATCTGATATATCCAAACGGTCTCAGGTAAAAAGAACCGCGACCAAGAGATTCTTTTGATGTACATCAAAGGATCAAACTAGTCTTCTTGTCTCATCCACAATGTCGTTGACATATTTCAGTGGTGCAGCGAGCGAAAGTGAGCGTTACTCCAGGGGTATCTAGGATGTATGTACCCGGATGATTAGCCGAACGGTGTCCTGATGATACTTGTTTCTATTCCATGAATACATAAAGGTTTATAAAAAAGAGACATGAGTTGCTGAAATGAAACTACATATGAATTACGAAAACATTGACTTTCCAAACGTTAGGGTTCCTAGATGGTTAAAACACATCCTATCAAAAACAGCACTTTTTACATCATCTTTTTAATTCCATGGGTAATGTCTGTATACTTTTACGTTCAGGTTTCATTTTCTTATTAAATCAATAGTCCTGTTAGTAAAAGCAATGTATTACCTGAAGTATTGATAACATCTACAACCACTAAGTGTCACCTGCTAATTGGAAACAAACTTAATGGGAAGTGGCTAGTAAGGTTTGTGACTGGAACGCATACCAGTTACATGAACATAAATACTTTTCCAAAAACCTATTATATGCATGCATGCCATTCACTTTAATGAAAATAATTTTGTGGAAACACTATCATCTTCATTTCGACGCCATATTTATGTAAACCATTTATCAATAGCTAAGAAGCAAAGCCATTCAATGATTACTTCTATCTTTTAGTATGATTTACACAAGGTTGATGGGGCGAGCAGTTGGTAAATCAGGAAAAGATAATCAATTTTAAAACTATGCCGCCTACATTATGACAATATAAATGTTCGCCGTTTGTTCACGGATGATGAGAATATATGTATCCTGGACGTGTTTCTGTTTATCCGATTTACAAAAAAACCCATTTGTTTTTAACGAACGAAAGTATTTTCAAATAAAACTGAAATTGATCACTTACGAATTATAATTTATTTATGTTCATGTTACGCTACCAACAAATGATGACTCGTGCAAATTGCAATTAAAAGTCCTATAATCTTCATACAAAATTATAAGCATTTCCTATTAACCACTCTGTTGTACTGCTTCTATAAACAGTGGACTTACCAAGTTCAGATGGCATATGGGCTGTTCACATCATGGGCAACGTATAGACTTGATTGTGCCGTTACAGTCAGTTCCGTCATTGCTGTGAATGAAAAAGTCTTAAGGGTGGCAGAGTTATTTCCCTTTGTCCATGTAATCAGCATCTGTATCGGTAGTGTTAATAAGAACTCTTCTAGGTAATAAGGCGAAAATGTAGATTCCACATGCAAAACACACACCATGCGGTCTTCTTCTTTTCTGGAAGTTTGTGATACCATAATGTAAGTTTTGTACCTTTGTAATTATTAACATACTATATTACTGTGTAATTGAGACTGTTATGCTATAGTCATAGAGATATTAAAATGTTAACCCTGGCATTGTCGCGATAAACATTGCCATATTTGGTTAATTCCGTCATTTTAGTCAGTCATGTCTACCAATTACATTGTCCATGATAATTCATACAATTCTTGGGTCGAGTTGACCTTTGGCGAATTATTAGTGACATCATTAGGGAGAGTTAATACTGTAATAATTACTGTTAAATATATTAATAGAAGTTCATTTCTATTTGTTGCAGTCCTTTACTTCAATACAACAATAAATTGCCACCTTTTAAAAATGCGGCAGACTTCGGTTTTTTGTGTGTATCGTCCAAGGCCGAAACGTGCAGGCACATTGATGAATACAACATAATCAGGGCAAGCACCTCCGACTTTATTAATGGCATTATACATGTAAAGCTTAATGAAAATCAATGAGCTCAACCTCAAAGGTCAGGAGATATATATGAACAGAAAACAAGTCAAAATGAGATCGTGATAGTTTTCTTTAACTTAATTACGTAGAAACCCTGTGGTGTACGATTGTCAGGCATCATTCAACATCTTTAATAGAAAATGTAAGTTTGCTGGAAATTGATGTTGTCGAAAGATGAACGTAACACTCACATGTATCTGCACCTTTAACATTTGGTAATAGATACAGTAAGTCAGACATGTACTACACTGCATCACACACTTGATTCGTCCTTGGACAAGCAGGACTCTTCGTAGGTGCTTGGGGCAAACAAAATGTCCAAATATTCCAAATTTCTGTCGATACACAGGGGCAGGCGAATAAATCCTCTTAATAAAGAATCTAAATCAAATTGTTTTCTACGCCCTGTTTTTCAACAAAAATCGCACATATTGATCTCAATAAGCTCAGCTTAGCATGTATACCGACAGTAACCTCTAAACCTCAGCTAAATCATATTTCGTCGTTAAGTATTAAACCGCTGATAAATAGTCTAAATATTCTTCATAGTCAACTATCGATTAGCAAGTTGAATAACCGACTTTTGAACATCGTGTTTCTCTATTGGTCAGTTTTCTGTACAGTGAAACGTCATTGCACCAATCTAAAAAGTTACCGAAGGCATTTACTGTAAGGCTGTATCGAAAAAAGCATTTTGTTTTCTGGATGTAAAAAAAAATAATAACGCGATGGGACGAGTATATTACGTCGTTTTTTAGTGTTCTTTATGTATTTGATACTTACAATGGGAAGAGAAATTATGGGCAATATCACTTTGTGTTTTGATACTCGTTTTAACCTTTTTTTAGAACCAAAAACTCACTGTCAAGTAAATGTAAATGTACATAAATATATGCCTGTGTCTCTCGTATATGACCATTGTGCCCCTTTTGGAATGATATATTACAGGAATTAAGATTACGTCTTTTGATTTCTCATATTAATTTGCTCACTTTGATTTTGAAATATAAATAGTTTTCCAACATTATATTTGGTAAGATGCATCGATGGTAATGATGATTATAACTTTAAGAATCATAAACAAACGAAACGATACAACTGAATCATAAATCAAACGAAACGATACAACTAAATTCATGTCGTTTTATTGAGCTATAACATGTAAGAACAACAAACATTTGAATTAGAACGATGAAATATTAATAATATCTACATAAACTATCTTTTTCAGGTTTTGGGTTCCTATTAAAACACAAACAATATCACAATCTTTTTTTTTTTTTTTTTGCCTTTTGGTTATCAGGAAAATAAATATTGTAAATAGTAATTGAAAGCAATGGGGCTACACTAAATGCTTTAACTGGAATCAATCAGACGGCATAGGAGTTTTGAAAATAATCTTCTGATTTGAAATATATGAATAGATGATAATTGGATATATGCATTAGATAAACAAACAAACAAAATTGCATATAGCAAAATCACAAATATCCTACTGTTTACGAAAGAATATCCACTGATATCGATTAACAACGAATTGCTATACAAATGACATTGGTTCATTGTTTAAGAGAAATTTACCTCCTACTTCAGGTATTCATAATATCGGTTTGATAAATAAACTTGTATGGATTATTTCAGTGCCAAGTATCGTTTACACTTCGTTTGGGGTTTTTTCTTTAAAAATTAACGACAAATCAAACAGGTAAAGGTTGAATTCTACTAAACACCAGCTATACATCACTGAAATTAAAAGCAAGCTGAATGACAGATAACTGGGTAGAACACAGGATATACATCACTGAAAACAATAGCAAGCTGTATGACAGATAACTGGGTAGAACACAGGATATACATCACTGAAAACAAGAGCAAGCTGTATGACAGATCACTGGGTGAAACACCAGCTATACATCACTGAAATTAAAAGCAGGCTGAATGACAGATAACTGGGTAGAACGCAGGATATACATCACTGAACACAATAGCAAGCTGTATGACAGATAACTGGGTAGAACGCAGGATATACATCACTGAACACAATAGCAAGCTGTATGACAGATCACCGGGAAAAACACATGATATTTAATGTAGTAACTAAGAAAATGGCCTGGAGTATAGAAGATACTAGCCTTATCCATGAAATTGAGAAATACAGTATGCAAGGTAAGCTTTTCCAATATACAACTAACCTTTACGTTAATATCATGTAATACATAATCAATTGATACTTTAAAATACTTGAAGGAAATAAGTGGAGAGAGTATATCACCATCACTACAAAAAGGAATTCTCTCAACGACAGAAGATTATTTTTAAAAAATATCCGTGCGTTCTACTATTAAATGTTAGAGAAGTGAAACTTATAATATGAAATAGGTGCTACCTAGAGGCGGACGCTTAATAAGTATACTGTATACATTTGAATGTATTGAATAAAATAATGGAACCACCTGATAATAGTTTTAGAGTAAGCGTTAATATTTTAAAGGATATCGCATCGCTTTTGTTTTGAAAGCCGTTGGTAAATTACATAATTCAATGGAATAGACATGTGTCCCAATGCAATGTAGTATGGATCACACTTCATTCAGTATGATGATGACCATATGTATGTGTTAGGGTATACAATGTTAAAGAGGACATTATCCAATTTAATTATGTATACCACTCCGCGTTCATTTCCATTCTACTTCCACCAGTCTTGAGAGATTGTTTTAGAGACATGCGTTCACATTGGCAAGGAAAGTGTTACCATTAACATGTTTCGGAACAAAATGAGAGCTACAAAATAAGGTGCACTCCTTTTAATTTACTGGACTTTTTTCACCAAGTTGTCCGATATTGTGCAATATACGAGATATCGTTTAGTACAGTAAATATACAATATGATATATCAAACTCTCATTTAATGATAGCACAAAACTTGAATATGTGTCAGACCTTATTTTTGATATAATATGTTATCAACTAATTGCATTCCGTTCTAGCAAAATGTACATAAATATGTACATAATGAAATATTCCTATTTCGCCGGATAAAATGAAAATTTCGCCGGATCACAAACTCAGTCGATATGGTAATTCCTGGATTGCCTTCTCCTGACATATACATGCATCTTGCGTAATGTTGCTCTTTTACATGGACTAAAGATCGGATTTCATACACAAACAATATGATACTTTTCTATGATAATGTTGTTATTTGTACAACCTGATCTCATACTGAATTTGATTAAAACCTTAATAATTGTAAATTTTCCTGTTCTTACTGTGTAAAAGACACACATGTACCTTCATGTGTAAATATACGCATCTCACAACAAAGATGCCTGACATATATTCTTTGATACATGTACCGCCTTACCAAACCCCACCGCTTATCAACAGTTTAAATAAAAGCAGAGCTTGACTGTTCCGGATTATCGATTATGACGTCATAATGATTGATGACATTGTACGTAGGTTTTATCTGTGTGAGCTGGGTCTGGTCTCGATATATAGAAATGGGCCAGGAAATTGGCGTTATGTCACAGAAATCGTTAAAAATGAAAAAAAAAACATTAACTGAGACCGCATGTTTAAGTTGAAACATATTTTATTGCAATATAATTACAAAAGGATTGGACACAAGTTATTGCAACTTATAAACGCCCTTTCCATAATGGTTTACAACATATAAATATAATGCAATTTCTAATAATACATAAATTAATTTACAACAAACACATACTTGAGAGAGAGAGAGAGAGAGAGAGAGAGAGAGATTTTAGTCTGACTCATTTCGTGATTAAAACTATAGATTAAGATAACAAACTTATAAATACAAATTAAAACTTGTTTTAATGTAATTTATGCAGTCA
>NW_018479599.1:7622-13451 GCF_002113885.1 Mizuhopecten yessoensis | reverse complement strand
ACAGGCGTGAATTTATTTGTTGATTGTATGGGAACCTGACAACAGCCGGTAGATTCTATAACGGCCTCGTTTTTTGACATGTCGTTAGAAATCAGGAACCGTGAATGCGAGACGCGTGAAACTGATAGCGTTTGAAGTGAGTGATCTTGCGACGTAGCACAGGTTCGTTACAAAATGTCTGAAATGTTTGTGTGCTGTGACTCATATCAGTAGGTCTGTAACATATGTGTCTGTAGGTCTATAGAATATGTGTATTTCAGACATTTGTAACGAACCCCTGTTGATCAGTGCAGTGTAACAGACGATAATTCTGATAAATTACATGAACGTTAAAATTGTTCCCCATTGCCGGCATTGGTGATTTCAACCGACGTGCATTTTATACGATATTGCAGACCTTGGTCTTGTTTTCGTTGTAATAAAAGTGTTTTTTATTTTATTTTTTATTTTGCACATAAATTTACAATGCCATTGTCAAATCTCACAATGCCCAGCGATATTTCAGCAGC
Organism: Mizuhopecten yessoensis; assembly: GCF_002113885.1. Taxonomy (NCBI): domain Eukaryota; kingdom Metazoa; phylum Mollusca; class Bivalvia; order Pectinida; family Pectinidae; genus Mizuhopecten; species Mizuhopecten yessoensis. Next base: position 12,942 of record NW_018479599.1, on the reverse strand, counting down.
CGTCATGTTTATTTATATTGGATATTGTAGTTCCGGTCAGTGTTGTATTAATACGCTAAGAATTGTGTCTCGTGATGCATGGTAATTAAAGTCCTATCAACGACACAGCTTTCAAAGAGGCTATATAGTGACAATGCCATGCAAATGTAAATATTTGTAAATGGAGTAACCACATTGAAAATATATGCCAAAAAGTTTCGAAACAGGTAAGTGTACTGCGCAAACTAAAATATATATTAAATAGACCAACTATTAATAAAATATACAGATCCTATATTCTTCCATTACTAGAATACTGTTGCGAGGTATGGGATGGGTGTACTCTCGGTGACGCAGACAAACTAGAAAAACTTCAACTTGAGTCTGCACGGATATTCACGGGTCTAGCAGAACATCTTTATACTCTGAAAGTGGATTCGAACCCTTATTTCAGAGAAGATCTAGGAGAAAACGTCAACTTTTCTGCAAAATTCACAATAATTTCACGCCAAACTATCTCACTTCTCTACTGTATCCTCTTGTCTCAGAAAATTCACAATACAACCCCCGTACTGCCTACTTCCTAATTTCCGACTTCAACTTTCAAACTCATCCTTTTTCCTTTCTACAATCCGACTTTGGAACCAATTAGACCTAGAAATAAGACACAGAGTTTCACATACAGCGTTTAAGAATTATCTCATAAATCTTCAAAATGTATATGTTCCAAAATATTATCTGATTGGTGATAGAAAACTTAACATTTTACATACCAGATTAAGAAACAGAGCTAGTACCAAAAATAATGATCTATTCCATGCAAATCTAATAAATTTCCGACACTGTCAATGGGGTCATCCTGTTGAAGATATGTATCTGTACAACAAAGAATTAAATTATATCGTGAACTGAACTATTTCATTCCTCTGGTCCGCAGCTGATACTTTTTGGTAGTTTGGAATTAAGCCAACTGGAAAATGAAATAACCTTTCAACATACTCGGCAATATATTCTAGATTCACATAGATTTTGATTAATATATCCTCCCCCCTCCACTTTTTTTTACAGAAATTGAACGATCTTGGTATTAATATTATCTATGTTTGATAATTTATTAGTCGAAAATCATTTTTGAAGAGTCGTGTTTCTTTGCGATACAAACGGCACTAGTGAAACGAAAATACCAGAAGAAATCGAACTTATAAACAATAAACATGTTAAAAAGTAATCTGTTCTACAGACAGAAATACCATTGGATCACATCTCTGTTTTGGACTATTAAAAACTATAATTCTATAATTTTAAGAAAGATTTTTGTTGAGAATGTATATATATGCAGAGACGTATATATTATGTAATATATACGTCTCTGATATATGTTAAGGTAATTATACAGTTCTAGGTCGTATTTTAGGACTGGGTCATATTTGATAGTATTGGGTAATACTTTTATGTGACAGTATTGGGTAGTATTGGGCAGTATCGTGCAGTTGTCAATTATTCTGCATCGAATCGCAAGCATTCCGAGAAAAAAACGGCTGACAGAAAGTAAATTAATTCTGTTTACGTATCAGTATTATTGGATTAGGCACCCAATAATACTGATACGTAAACAGAAGTAATTTCGTTTTGTAGCATTGGGTCGGTATCAGAGACGGTATTTTTCGACCATTTATGATATTATTTTGCCTCCTGTCGTAGTTGTTTCTAGCCTCGGTATGCTGGTCAATTATTCTGATTGCATTTTCTGTGAGGAAATACGGCGGAAAGATAGTAAATTACTCTGTTTTAGGTGATTTTCACAGCGCCGAAGTAGTATTGGGAGCGGCAACATTACTGTATAAAGGGGAATAACTCGAGAGAACACATTTTACTGATTCTGCACCAAATTGCATATTTTCCGATAAAATATGGCATATAGAAGTAAATAACTTCTACAAAGTTGATATTTCACAGTATTTAAGTAGTATTGGGTACATAACTGGGTAGTATGGGGTCGTATGGGGTAGTATTGAGTAGTAGGGGGTAGCATGGGGTAGTATTGGGTAGTAATGGGTAGTAAGGGGTAGTATTGGATAATATGGGATAGTATTGGGTAGTAAGGGGTAGTAATGGGTAGTATGGTGTAGTATGGGGTATTAAGGGGTAGTATGGGGTAGTATGGGGTATAAAGGGGTAGTATAGGGTAGTAAGGGGTAGTAAGGGGTAGTATATGGTAGTAAGGGGTAGTATTGGGTAGTGAGGGGTAGTAAGGGGTAGTATGGGGTAGTAAGGGGTAATATGGGGTAGTATTTGGTAGTATTGGGTAGTATTGGGTAGTGAGGGGCAGTAAGGGGTAGTATGGGCTAGTAAGGGGTAATATGGGGTAGAATGGAGTAGTATTGGGTAGGAAGGGGTAGTAATGGGTAGTAAGGGTAGTAAGGGGTAGTATGGGGTAGTATGGGGACCACCTGTATATAAAGACAACCTGTATATAAATGGCCACTGCAAAGACCACCTGTATATAATGACCACCTGTATATAAAGACCACCTGTATATAAATGCCATCTGTATTTAAAGACCAGCTGTATATAAAGACCAGCTGTATTAAAAGACCAACTGTATATAAAGACCACCTGTATATAAATAACACCTGTATATAAAGACCAGCTGTATATAAAGACCACCTGAATTAAAGATCATCTGTATATAAAGACCATCTGTATATAAAGAACAACTGTATATAAAGACCACATGTCTATAAAGACAACCTGCAAATAGAGACCACATGTCTAGAAAGACAACCTGTAAATAGAGACCACATGTCTATAAAGACAACCTGTCTATAAAGACAACCTGTAAATAGAGACCACCTGTATGTAATGTTATATAGAGATTTGACTGTATAACCTATTGTGTACGAAGCATTTTGCTAGAGTACTTCCTGTTTTATTCAATTAATATAAGAATGAAACATAACGTTTTTCATATTCACAGACTAGAAATAAAAAGTTGTGACGAAAACTAAAAATAAAGTCACTGAACTTGGAACATGTCAAAACGTGTCATTCTGAAGTTGAACAGGAAGCGTCGCCTTGTTTCATTTGTCACACAGACGTCACTCCTAAGAACCATAAATAGAAGTCAATATATAGTCAGTCGAAACAGAGCATAATGTCAGTGAAACATTCCCAGAATTCCGTTCATTGTGTATATGAGTCAGTCCTCGCAAAAATGGCGGAAATCTTGACAACTGGTATTGGTTTGCCTGGGAAAAACACAAGTATGTGGTCTTACTTCTATCACATACCTTCCGTATTTGGTAGAGATCGATACAAAGATTGTATAGACTTTGATATTTTTTGCAAATACCGGGAACTTTTCAGTTCGCCATGACAAGGGGATTCCCATAAAAAGTAGCTCCGGCTAGTAGGTAAATACAACATTCCGTATTGCACATGTGCAATACAGAACGTTGTATTTCATGGTTTGAAAATTGTTTGTATTACTATAACAAGATTCAACAGGTATGTGATAAAAACACGTAAACAATCTATGTTGCTCTCCAGCTGGCGGTCGATATGTCGTATTAAATCGATTAAATTGAATCGCAGTACGTACAGACAGAAGTGTATCGATTCTATATATGTGGGGCAAAGAAGTAATTCCAACAGTGTGGACAAGTCTAGGTTGTCAAATTTTCGGAGTGATCCGCTCCTTTTTCAAGACACAGTGAAACGGAACAGTTACATGTACATATACATCGTATTACAAGAAGATAGATACTGATATACTATAATTGAAAACAATAGTCCCCTCGGCTAAAGACAGCCGAAGGCAGCAATTAAGCTGAGAGCATCGCGGACAAGGAACGCTAGAATCCCTCTAGAAATATATGGATATACTGGATATGGGAATGACATGCGATTGTGGAAAAAAAATGATATTGGTGTACAACTGTTATTGTCTGATCACAAGAATAAAACCCTGTTTGTGATATTGGTGTACAACTGTTATTGTCTGATCACAATAATAAAACCCTGTGTGTGATATTGGTGTAAAACTGTTATTGTCTAATCACAATAATAAAACCCTGTGTGTGATATTGGTGTACAACTGTTATTGTCTGATCACAGGAATAAAACCTGTTTGAAACAAACATTTAATCTGCGTTCATGTAACGCCGCCATACCGAAAACGATGAAAATAAAGACAGTTTACCCGATGGTTTATGATCATTCAGAGGGTTAATGATAAACACGAGTTTTTTTTGTTTTTGTTTTTTTATTATATTTTCAAAATTTTATGACATAAACATATATATATAAATATACATACAATGTACATGGGCGTCTAGAATCGCCTTTAAATAATGTAAATACTGTTCAAAATATTCAGTGAGTGATGACGTCACATACATGTACGTTGGCACCTTCAGTAGCATATACTTACTTGCACAAGTCTGATATTTTAGAAATGATCAAAATGGTACTAACGCGATTGTAAGGATCGGGAAATATTCTGATAAGTGTTTTCGGGGAATAAACCTCAATGGGATGTGAGACAAATGTAATGGGAAGTGTAAAGTCCATATCAAGTTTGTCCAAAGACGCATTGGGGTTTACACCCCATAAACCTTACCAGAACAGGATTCAATCCTTACATAACCCGCGAATTGGTTCTTATCCTGGATGTTTCCATTTGGCACATTTCCAATATAATAAATAGATGTCGTAGAATGTTTTGGATAAAATAATCATGCCCACATCAATCGCAAAAGTTAACCCTTTCACCACTGTAGACCATAATGGACTCATCCAGATCTACATGGGGTGAAAGGGTTAACAATACTCATTCAATAAAACATATGTCTGGAAATAGTCTCCCCGTGTAAGCCCTTTTGTAACATTACTTAGACTAAAGCTAAGAACGGTTTCCATCGATAACGGAACATTTACACATAAATAACCAAATTAATTTCTCTTTTGATGAGTCAGCACATTGTTTTAGAGGTAAAACGGACGTCATCGCGGAGGAATACACAAGTATTGATCAGTGATACGGTTTACTTTAGGTGTTCGACAATAGCCTAGAAACAAGGCTAAACAATAGTCCGTGGGTTTGATATCATTGTGACAGGAGGGTGACAATAGTCAATGAGATTGATATCATTGTGACAGGAGGATGACAATAGCCAATGAGATTGATATCATTGTGACAGGAGGGTGCCAATAGTCTGTGGGATCGATATCATTGTGACAAGGAGGGTGACAATAGTCGGTTATATTGTGTGTGTGTGTGTGTGTGTGAGTGTGCGTGTGAGAGTGTGTGTGTGTGTGTGTGTGTGTGTGTGTGTGTGTG
>NW_018479599.1:0-6879 GCF_002113885.1 Mizuhopecten yessoensis | reverse complement strand
GGGGGGGGGGGGGGGGGGGGGGGGTGCAAATGGAAAGCATGCATATAATAGGCATGATTTCCATTTGCACAAGTATAGGATTATTTTTATCGCATCTCAGAATCCGACCACTACCCCTCATTGCCCCGCAGGTCGGGTAGGGATCTTGATGGAGGGACGGAATTTTTTATGACAAGCTACACCTGTGATTAAAAGTATGTGCAGAGTCCTTCACATATATATATCGTTTAACGATTATATATATTTGTGTAAAATGACGGAATATCGGACGCGCCGACTCGCAATGTTTGGTAAATACCCGATCATGTTAGTAGTTACTTGATCTGAAACTGTACTTTCCTCTCCAATACATATATATTGACATTCATCCTCGCATGCATTGGCTTATATACATGTACGTTTACATGTAACTGGTTTTTGAAGATAACTAATGACGTCATAAAACAAAAATGAAAACGAGCTATGAAGATTAAAAAGCAAAACCGTACTGCATTAATATTAAAGCACACAAGGATAACAATCGAAGTCAAAGAAAGCACGGATGGAAATATAAAATATACAGGTGTAGCGTGCGACCCATCTAGTACTCGGAAATAGTCAATTAATGATGTAGTACCAGATTGAGAAATATCGAGTGTTTTTTCAATTATAAGTGGTGAATTTTATTGAGAAAAACACGCTATTTATATATGTATGGATGATAAAACAATAACCGATCCAGTGAGGCATCAAATTAAATGGAGAGCATCACGAGTCACAGAAACCAGGTTTCCAGAAGTCAAAACACAAATGACTACTCATTATAGTAATACATTATGTACTACTATAACAAAATACTTAGTTGTTTGGTAAAACAGGTTGTCTGTTGGGTTTGCTTTAGAGCCTCAGAATGTACCTCATACTTTGGGAGGGGGACCTTTGTTGTTGACATAACCATTTTTAATTTTTTTATAGACTTTTATCTTTCTAGACATATAACCTTTACTTATATTATCATAATTTGTACACCCCTGGCGTTGCTCATATTTTTCAACAAAAAAAAAATTGAATTATAAATTTACAGTTATAAATATAATATTTTTAACATTTATGAAATGCTGTTTGATCTTCAGTTATTTTAAGCCAGGTAGTGGTACTGTCCAAATTGTATCTTTACGTCCACACTTGTATCTTTTTTCTTTGATAATAATTTTATTGCTGACCTGTGGTATTTACTTGAGTATTGTATAACCTTTTAAATTCCTTTAATATCCAAAAGTCCAATGGGTGACATTGGGTGTATTGCCAAATAATGACCCAATTTTAAAGTTGAATGGAAAATAATTTGCAAGATATTGATGTTTGTATGTAATGGGGGGTTATCCTCATTTTGTTCTCAAAAGTGCTTAAAAGCCATCTCCGGTCATCTAGGATTTCAATTAAACAAAGAATTGACGTTCGAATTAATGTTTTCGACGCAAAACAGCGTAGCGTTACATAACGGCTAGACATGTGGAAATCAATGTTGTGCAGCGGTGTTAGGACACACAATATATCTAAGTTATGCTTCAAAAAGCTGAGTCAGAGAACTTACCAATGCATGTTTTTTTCATTTAAGAAAACAGATGTGTCATTTCATTTGAAAGTCACAAATATGGTATTTTTTCTTAAAAAGTCGCATTTTACGGACCGTTACATAACGGCTAGACACAGTAATATCTAAATTACCCAAATACTGTCGCTCCCATTTCTATAAACTTTTGCAGATCGTTTAAATAGATTAAGAACTTGCACCAAACCGAATACAGGCAAACGACATAACATATTCATCTAGAAATCATATTGCGAATGACATTACACAAAATGATACATGTGGGTTTCCTGTAGTTTTTGCAACTTTCAAAAATGATATCGACTTTCGAGTATCATATAATTAAAGAAAATAGATATAGATATAGATTTAAAATTCAAACATCTCGGAATGGGCCCATATTTGTTGAAACGCGCATTATTGCGATCCTTATTGAGATTTTATAAAGCGCTGATGTAGCTAAATCCGCGATTTTTCGTATGTGCGTCAACATCTGACGTTACGTCTATATGTGTATGTTTTATTATAATATTTCGGTACATACATATGATCTGATATAGTACTAGCGATCTTTATATTGGTATAGTTATTTCCGTATTTTGGCCTCTTGGATTGGTTTGGTTATATGTATTTTTATCATTGGTCAGTTTTGTAAGTTATCACGTTGTCACCTCTTGGGTTAGCCAATGGTCAAGGTTTTCTTTGTTTTCTTTGTGTGACCGGTGGTTTTGACGCGATATTTATCAGAGACTACATGACGTCTTGACGAAGCAGACAAGACAGGACACTGGTAAGAAATTGACTAATTTGCACAAATTAATACTTCTAATTCTAAATCATCTGCTTCCATTTATATTGTCAAATTGATAGATACGATCATACTAGTTAATTCTTGATTCGTTATTACATGTACCGTATATATATATATTACGTCATTTTACTTGTATTTTTTTTATATATATACGTATTTCTTTGTCATACAGAAATTACGGGTACACGTAAAAACCTCGGATAATTCCGTATGACTTCAAATGGCCCTGTTCCACAAATAGATACAGTTTTCTATTTTAAACTTATAGTAATGTATTGATGAATGCATTTTATTGTACTCTTTGTCTATTTATTAAGTAACCTCCGTATCCATAAATACTGAGTTAAGATAAGATATTTTTTAAGATTTACATCACTGATATGTTCAATATTACATGTGTATAAACATCAGTAAATATAATGTAAATCTAGATGTAATATAACTTTTATAATTGATAGAAAGATAACTTCTTGTAAATTCAAAGTGTGCTACATGTATATGTGCGTTATGAATGAGTTGTAGATCCTATACATCTGAAATGTAATTGTTATATAATTGCAGGGTTAAATCATTTATGTCTAAGGAATCGGAACTACGCACAATAAATCGTGAAGAACTCTCACAGTGTTTGTTGATGTTCAATCTACAAAATCCACCACTGCTACAAATGTATGGCGCATGTAAAGCGTAATTATATATATAACTCGCGTGATATGTCAACCGGTTAACGTGACCAATGGTTAGGTAACGAGCAAGTTGCCAATCTCTTATATACATGTACGTCTCTGCATATACATGTACGTAATAACTCTGAGGTGTCTAGGTCGAGAAAGTATTCGGGCCGAACTATCTTAGGACAGAGACATATAAAACCAGTATATATACGTCTCTGCTTAGTGTTTTCGTCTGTTGGATAGGCAATTATAAGCGGACGTAAAACCTTTCAATGAATCGGACTCGGCCGCTTTCGTTTATCACGATCCAAACGGCTGGACCGATTATACTAGCATTGTTTGTTTATGTAATAAGGTCGGACATAGTAATCTGATGCTGCTTTCTGGCAATCATTTGACAAAGGCTTGCAAGGCCTGCATGGATTTTAGCAGGTCCGCCAGGATATATAGCAGACAATATTACATTAAAAAGCGCCAACCGGTTGCATTGTTCCGCATAAACGTACATGTACGAACCTTGTTTGCGCATGCGTTAGGAACCAGCTGGAGTGATAAACGTATGCGGCCTTGTGTGTTGGCGCAGAATTTTCAAGATATGGCAGGTCCGTAGGCCGGAGCTTACTTCATCAACTGTCATCCGTCTTGTTGGTAAGCTTTTGTACTTAACAATTGTATATAATTTGTAAATTTGTCTTTCGTCTGTCAATTTGTAAATGTCTGAAGGCGTAATCAATGTCCTGTTTTAATACTTCCGTGTCGATGACAACAAGATATAGGACAGTCTCACAAGTCGAAGACTTACAACGACTGGAAGAACAGTGGAACAGTGTTCATAAATGGGGGTAAACTAGAGGTGGTGTGTCGTCCTGTTTCACAGAATTGTCTCCTCTAGGGGTTGTCATATATCTAACTAGTGAATCCAGACATTTCTGAGCTTTTTAAAGAAAGAATTAAAAAACTTAAGCTTGAAGGAGGCTGACTGTCTTGCATACTAAACCGAAAGTGGAAATCCCAATGTCAGAGTCCGTGGTCATAGTCTAGTAGTGTTGGAAATCCCAATGTCGGAGTCCGTGGTCATGGTCTAGTAGTGTTGGAAATCCCAATGTCGGAGTCCGTGATCATGGTCATTGCATTCGAAAGGACCTCAATTGAATAAAATGATGTAGCGTCCATATTGCATCAAGAACGGACATGACATCTAGTCAAGTTAGTGAGATATGAATCAACTGAAATAAAGGTATGATTATTTTCTCTGACAAACATGTATAACTCTCACAATCGCTGTTGCCAGATTTCGACGACAATCCCAGTGTTTTAAACAGGCGACCGATCAGAATTTTTGAGCCTGCGATTATGGTCAGTTTTAGCGGACTAGGTCATTGCATAAAGAAATTTACCCCCTCGAATAAACAGGAAATATCAAGGGCTGTATGTAAAGCAGTATTGGGACTTGGCAATTGATTGGAAGATTTCACGTCTGCTTCACCAGGGATGTGTAGTGGAGGGATTTGCAACTCAGAGTCCAGTGGCGAACACTTATCGTCGCTTTTTTGTTTGTTCACTGGACCGTGAAGTCATCGAGGGCCCGCTCTGGCCGGTCTGCGCTTGCGCGCTAGTGTCAGGTTATACTCGCACTTGCTTCCGGTGTCATGTCAACACATCGCTGATCGAATTAAAGTGTTTCGATTGCGGTTTACCAAGTTTACTGGGCTGTGTATTAGTAGGTCTTCATTTTATTACAGGAGAAATGTTATCGTTGCCACCATGTCTATCTGTACAGTAGTTGTGTCGGGAGATATTATCGTCTGTATCTTGAGTTTGTGCTATATTTTGGTTTGGACTCTTGAGGGAGTCGGTTCATAGCATTTCACGATCGGATGTCTTCAGCGCTTTTAAAACTTTAGATTTAGAACACTTGCTTGGAGACATTTCAGACGATGATTTTGATCAAGTTGAATTACCCCCAAAACGTGTTAAATCCACTTCTAAATCAAAAACTGCTCTGGATCCTATTTTTGAATAATTGCCTGCGGGCTAGTACTCAATATATTAAATTGTACACCCCTGTAATCGCGCAGATTTGGACAGTCAAATAAGTCGGCATACAGTATCATTAAATAAAAATTACAAAAATAAAATTGCTTGTTTGTATTTATTACGTGCCATTTTCATTAGACCCTTTCCCACAAGTGTCCTGGATTGGGTACCGTCCCAGATTGGGTACCGTCCCAGGTTGGGTACCGTCCCAGATTGGGAACCGACCCCAATCACGTCCCAGATTGGGTACTGTTCCAGATTGGGTACCCGCCACAGTACTGTAGCCGGTCGTGCCTTAAAGGTTCTTGTCCAACAATGATCAACACCTTCTTTCTTTCAATATAATTTATTCCCTGGTCGTAAGGGTTTTCTAAGGCAAAGAGGAAGTTGCGTATCCCTCCGCTACACATCCCTGGCTTCTCTACCGAGTAATATAATAAACAACTAGGTAGTGAAGCAGACGGATCTCTTTGAAACTTGATATACATTATAATCATGATATGAAGTTGTGTCTCCATGAAAAGAACTTTGATTCAACTATTTTTGCAAAAGTTATTGCCCTTTGTTCATTTCAGTTTTTCATTTTTTGTCCGGTGATAATCTCCTACATTTTTAGCTCGCCTGGCCCGTAGGAGCTTATGCCGTGGTGCGGCATCCATCCGTCCGTCTGGCGTCAATATTTTACTTTAAACAACTTCTTCTCAATTACCAAAAGGCCTAGGGTGATGGTATTTGGCCAGTAGCATGCTGTGATGAAGGGCTACCAAGTTCGTCAAATGAATGACCTTGACCAACTTTCAATTTATGTCCTTGTTCGACATTCAAGGTCACAGGCGTCATATATTTAAATCTTTTAATAGGTTCTTATGAATCAAACACTGATATTGATCTGCCTGTAGCTGTACTTTAGTCCACTTTTAAGATTATTAGTGTGAGATTAATACAAGGTGAGTGATGTAGGCCCATTGAGCCTCTTGTTTATAGCATGTCAGCTAACCACTCTTAGGATGTTGCAGATCTTATTTCAATGTAAGAAAGTATATAACACTATATGGTATTCGACGGGCGTATATTGTTCCGCCCTGCGATACTCTTGTTTAACTTGAAGTAAAATCCATGCATGAATTGTGGGAACATTTAATATGAAAACTAATGCCTGCCAAGTAAGTATTAGCAGTTGCTGCAGACATTCCTTTGTCGGCCATATACAGTATAAAATTCAATATGTAACTCAAAGGTGGGGGCCACTGAAAACGTGACAATGCATCGGCAATTGAATTATCTTTCCCTTTCACATGCCTAGCTTTAATCTGGATATTGCTTCTAAGACAGTACAAAACTAAAGGATGTATAAAAGGCATCACACGTTCCGAGTGAGATGATGATTTGTTCACGATCTCAACCAATGCCTGAATGTCACACTGAAACAATATCTTCTTGTTGCGAAACTCGCTTCCCCATGTGTATAATGCAATAACAATAGGAATCAACTCTAGGAATGTTATGTCCCTCTGTATATCCAAACCGCACCCACTACTTGGTCACTTGAACACTAGCCAATGTTTCCCGTACACAGCACCACAACCTAAGTCCATACTACCAGCACTATCTGTGAACAGTTCAAAATCAGCACTCAATACCCAATCCTGCTCGAAAAAATGAAAGGTACCATTAAAATCCTGGAAGAATTCTAGCCACGCCCAGATGTCCGCCTTGACCCCCTTTGTCAAATGAATGTGGTGGTCAGGCCCTGTCTAGGCCCATTGTTTGGTTACTTTGCCCTGGGT
>NW_018479598.1:0-13421 GCF_002113885.1 Mizuhopecten yessoensis | reverse complement strand
TCTTCTCTATGTGATGAGATTACTCCTTTCTCTGCGAATTTGTCAAACTATAGAGACGGGTGTGAGCCACGGCGAACGACGCCCGAACTGCAAAATTGCATAAATTAACCGACTTATATGTCTGGAAGGCGCTCCGACAGCGCAAAGCTATCGACTTTACCACGGTCTTACGTTCGCTGACAATCTTCACTGCCGTTCCACGGCCACACAGTTATAAAAATCAGTTTGGTTTGGTATTACGCTGGTGAAGCTATTTCCTAATGAAAATGTAGAATTATAGTCCGTTTTCTATCCCCTATACAAAAAATGGAGTTATTTAATGTGTGTATCCTATTCCCTGTAAAACAATAGTAGAGTTATGGTTGTATTCTATTTCCGGTATCAAATACAGTCACTACATACATCCATATACAGCCTCTGCATACAACCGTATACAGCCTCTACAAACACCCGTATACAGCCTCTGCATACACCCGTATACAACCACTACAAACACACCCGTATACAACCACTACATACACCCGTATACATCCACTACAATGTACATACACCCGTATACAGCTGGATTCTGCATACATCCGTATACAGCCTCTGCATACACCCGTATACAACCACTACATACACCCGTATACAGCCACTACATACATCCGTATACAGCCTCTGCATACACCCGTATGCAACCACTACATACATCCGTATACAGCCTCTACATACATCCGTATGCACCCACTACATACATCCGTATCTGCTACTACATACACCCGTATACAGCCACCACATACATCCGTATACACCCATTACATACATCCGTATACAGCTACCACATACATCCGTATACACCCACTACATACATCCGTATACAGCCACCACATACATCCGTATACACCCACCACATACATCCGTATACAGCTACCACATACATCCGTATACACCCACTACATACATCCGTATACAGCCACCACATACATCCGTATACACCCACTACATACATCCGTATACAGCCACCACATACATCCGTATACACCCACTACATACATCCGTATACAGCCACCACATACATCCGTATACACCCACTACATACATCCGTATACAGCCACCACATACATCCGTATACACCCACTACATACATCCGTATACAGCCACCACATACATCCGTATACACCCACTACATACATCCGTATACAGCCACCACATACATCCGTATACACCCACTACATACATCCGTATACAGCCACCACATACATCCGTATACACCCACTACATACATCCGTATACAGCCACCACATACATCCGTATACACCCACTACATACATCCGTATACAGCCACCACATACATCCGTATACACCCACTACATACATCCGTATACAGCCACCACATACATCCGTATACACCCACTACATACATCCGTATACAGCCACCACATACATCCGTATACACCCACTACATACATCCGTATACAGCCACCACATACATCCGTATACACCCACTACATACATCCGTATACAGCCACCACATACATCCGTATACACCCACTACATACATCCGTATACAGCCACCACATACATCCGTATACACCCACTACATACATCCGTATACAGCCACCACATACATCCGTATACACCCACTACATACATCCGTATACAGCCACCACATACATCCGTATACACCCACTACATACATCCGTATACAGCCACCACATACATCCGTATACACCCACTACATACATCCGTATACAGCCACCACATACATCCGTATACACCCACTACATACATCCGTATACAGCCACCACATACATCCGTATACACCCACTACATACATCCGTATACAGCCACCACATACATCCGTATACACCCACCACATACATCCGTATACAGCTACCACATACATCCGTATACACCCACTACATACATCCGTATACAGCCACCACATACATCCGTATACACCCACTACATACATCCGTATACAGCCACCACATACATCCGTATACACCCACTACATACATCCGTATACAGCCACCACATACATCCGTATACACCCACTACATACATCCGTATACAGCCACCACATACATCCGTATACACCCACTACATACATCCGTATACAGCCACCACATACATCCGTATACACCCACTACATACATCCGTATACAGCCACCACATACATCCGTATACACCCACTACATACATCCGTATACAGCCACCACATACATCCGTATACACCCACTACATACATCCGTATACAGCCACCACATACATCCGTATACACCCACTACATACATCCGTATACACCCACTACATACATCCGTATACACCCACTACATACATCCGTATACACCCACTACATACATGTACATCCGTATCTGCTACTACATGTACCTAACGTTCATCTCTTTACAGCAACATCCGTATAACGGCACTATATGTAGAAGCATGTTCCGAATGTTTAAAAAGTGCACTTACCTGATTGACGTCGGTTAACAGAGCTGTCAGCATCATCCCCTGTCAAGTCAAAAACAATTCAAACTGTTAGGTGGTTTTTTTAAATCAAGATTGATGCCGCGATCATTTGAAAATAACATTGTTAAGTTAGGAATGTCAAGGCTTACGGGTTATCATCGCCATTATCATGACGTTATAATCGTGAGTTTGGATACCACGCACACTCTTTTGAAGATATGTTATTTCAATTTTGTTTAAACGTAAACGTTTAACAATGTTTTGATAGTAAATATAACTCTTGAACAGCTTTCACTTGGCGTTTCGTCACGTTGCAGTTGGCACTCATATTTAGTACGAATGCCAAATAAAAGTAGTCCATAGGCTATTTTAAATATTCTACATTTCAGACAGAAAAGGCTGCTACGCGCTTTATATTTTACATTTCACACTGACCAAGTAGTTACTCGCGTTATATTCTACATTTCAAACAGGCAGAAAACTCGCTTTTAACACTTCAATTAGGACTTGAAGAATTCTTTCATCAAACACGTTTAGCATGTGTTAGGGAAGACGTGGATAAATACTGGATTTTTGTCCAGAGGTTTTTATCTCCCATTGAGAGTCATGTTTAAACAATGATAGATCGCGAAACCTCTATAACATAAAACTGATTTGTAAACCGCGGGGAAAAGTATGACAACCACAAAACGGGCATCATTTATCATTATGACACGTGCTCATTTTACAAGCATCCTGGATTAAAAAATATAACAAAGTTGTTAAGTCAACCAAAGACGTGTGTATCATGTGAAATAGGTATTGGTCAAGCTGCACAGTGTGTGTAGCCAGCATAGCGATTGTGTTAATTGATAGCCGTGCTAAACAGGCCTACATTGGGCGTACACACGCCGCACTAACCTCCATTGTTAATGATAGCCCCGCTAAACAGTCCTACACGGGGCGTACACACGCCGTACTAACCTCCACTGTTAATGATAGCCGCGCTAAACAGTCCTACACTGGGCGTACACACGCCGTACTATCCTCCACTAGCAACTAATAATTACTGCCTAATAAATCCACGAGAAGAGCGTGCGTGATGTTTTTAGTTAATGATCTTTTGATAACTGTGGAAACCCGTTTGCTTACTGATCAATTCTTAGTGATTTTCACGGAATGTTATTTTTTTTAATTACACGAATGTTTCTGCTTTTCATATGCTCAAGGAGAGTAGACCTGGTGACAATAAGATAGCTTTATACAGTGTACATGTACACAACGTCATTAGCAAAAATGACTATATGTTGGTTTTGTATATTCTTAACAGTTATGATAGTATGAAACCATTGCTTACTAGCATAACTCAATAAATTGCACCGTGGAATATGAGTGTAGACTTCCCGCTTGGAAACCAGACGAAGATCTAGAACGGAAAGACAAATACACATGACTTTAATTCTCTATAGAGGTCATCAGGGGCGTAGCAAACGAGTTTTCAATGTGTAAGTCCAATGATAAAATGTGCTGCCGAAAACGACACACCGAAGCGCGCAGCGCGAGGATGGGGAGGGTATGGGACTACTCATGTACTTAAGAAACTCAAAGTAATACTATTGAAGAACCGAGTTGATAATAAAAAGCTCAATGATTGTTTTCAATATTTAGTTACAATTATATGTCATATCTAGATAAATACATCTTACTTTATATCATATCTGTTTAAACGAATCTAAGTTATTAATACCACACTTAATTGTAGATAAATATACTATCTAATTGAATATTATATAATACATTATATTTTAAAATGAATATAGTTTACATAATAAGAATACGGAATAGTAAAATGATTCCAAATAATTATTTTATAATACAGAAAATATGTGTGGAACTCCACAAAGGGAACAAACTTTGCCCAGTTATGACAATTTCAAGTATACAATAAACGAAATATTTTAAACAACGTACAATGAGATATTTTAAATCTCAATTGAACAAAACAAACAAAGAAAACAAAGCAAATATAAAGAATAAGGTCACATAGCGCCAGAAATATATGTGGTCCTGCTTACAAAATTACCAAGGCACAACACTAAATAAATCAGTAAACGATAAACATGTATTGCCCTTACTGTAGGGAAACATTCGCCCTCGTGAAACACGACTAATCGAGGAGAAACAAAGAATCGCGATTCCCTACCGCAAAGGTAATATACAGTATGTTTCATTATGTCGAAAAGAAGAAATTAAAAACAAATACACAATTGTGGAGATGATCAGGTTGACGCGCCATGTCGTCGTCTGCTTCCGTTATACATGTTTTTCCTTATAAGGGAAATATGATCGGGAAACTTGAGCGCGTGGAGCTGACGTGATGTTTTATTGTCGCGTTATGTGACCAGGATCATCCAATCAGACACGCGGTTATAAAGATGAGGTAGATCAAACCCCAAAGATAATCATTCCATGAAAATAACCGAAATTCATCCGTTATTTCAATGGGCCTTACTCATGTGAAAACAGTGGCTAATCTTTAGATTGTAAAGAGTTTCAAAAGTGTAAAATAGAACTCGTGATCAACAGTTACGTTCCCGTTTCTTCATGGTTTCATTAACCGACAACGAGTAGAAATCACCGATTCAGCTTGACTAACGTAATGTCGTCGTCTGCTTCCGTTGCAAAAAAATATATTTTAAATTGCAAAAAAATATATAGTGTTTTGACAACTAAACCATTGAATTCTGATCAACCGAGAAATAGGTTGATAAATAAAAAATAAAAATTAATGCATGTAAAGAAATACAATCTGACTATCTATCGTACAATCACAGTATGCCTATCTATCGTACAATCATGGTCTGAATATCTATCGTACAATCACAGTGTGACTATCTATCGTACAATCACAGTGTGACTATCGTACAATCACAGTCTGACTATCTATCGTACAATCATGATCACAGTGTGACTATCTATCGTACAATCATGATCACAGTCTGACTATCTATCGTACAATCAAGATCACAGTCTGGCTATCTATCGTACAATCACAGTCTGGCTATCTATCATACAATCACAACCTTTAGTGTGACATATAAGAACATATTTTTAACATCTGTTTTATGTTTTTTCATCAATTTAAGTTTGATATCATTGGGTTACCGTGGGTTATTCTAGAATTTAGCTAGTATTCCGAACTTTCTACGTAATGGTGCAATATTACAAAGTATGCATATCCTATATATACCTTGACAAACCGCGTGCGGACGCAGATCTTTGTGTGTTTTTATGTCATGATCAGTAAATATTCTGGATCATTCCTTATAATCTCATTGAACGGCAAATAACAAAAAATGAATTTTACTAAAACTTAACGGAAGAAAAGAACAATGCCCTAATAGGTGATAAATTATAACTAGTTTTGTATCAGTATTTTATTCATGTTTTATATGTCGTGCATGGAAGAAACTGACCCAGCTACTATACAAGTGACTGAAGAGTTTCATAAAAAAATGTTTTTACATCTTCCGTTTAGACCCGATTGACTTATATAAAAACATTGTATATCGATTTTGAAGCCCAATGCTAGGAAGCAATTTTATGATCTTTTTGAGCTGTACTGATGGTGGTATGTGGTGGGCTGTACTGATGGTGGTATGTTGTGGGCTGTACTGATGGTGGTATCTGGTGGGCTGTACTGATGGTGGTATGTGGGGGGCTGTACTGGAGATGTGGTATGTGGTGGGATGAGACGACACTCAATGATAAACATGTGTGATAATTTCCCTTATGATATGTAATAGGTAATAAATAGACACATAATTGACACAAAGAAGTAGGCCAAGGCTTTCGTTGAGAATATAACATTTGTTATTAGCAGTAGCTGTTGAGTATAATTGTAATGGAATGAATTATATAACGCACGTACATCCCACTGGTAATCACGGACGAAATTAGATCGTCCTTAAAGCGCACAAATTCCGAACAAATGCACTTAAACGTGGGTACTATGGCGTAACCTCTCTACACTACAGTAGAATTAACGAGAGTATCACCAGTTTACCACGTAACCTCTCTACACTACAGTAGAATTAACGGGAGTATCACCACAGTTTACCATTGACACCAGTTTTTGTTAAGTACATGTTTGAAAAATTATCACGTGACGAATTCACGTGAGGCATGAAATTGTTTAGAACCAATGACAATAAACTAAAGCTTCTGTCAGAAGGGCACGTGCTTCTGGTAAAGTGTAACACGTGCCGGTGAAAAGTGATTGCAATTAAAATTTCTTTGTCTTACAGTTATATTGCTGTATTTAATGACAGGAGTCTTACACTTGTGAATGCTATTATACTTGGAAGTTGATAAGACTAAGAACAGTTACAGGTGACAGAAACACCAAGCCAGTCTCGGGATCAGTTACACAAACAGGTACTCTCTGATAAATCAGGCATCAGCTAATCAACAAGACAGTTTATATTCCTCAAGCTGTCAGAACCTGTTCGATGCTTCTGAATGATGATTTTATAGTTTCAGAAAGGTTTCTGAGCAGTATAAATGTACCTTGGTGATGAAGATGTTCCTAACCCTCAGCAATCGATAGGAAGTATAGGTTTACCCATTATTGGCAGTATCGTTGTTGACCGTCTTAGTCTCTCTATATATGACACGATATACCGCTAACACATTAGACACATGGGAAGGAGACATTTTCCCTTTACTTTGACCCGACTGTAATTACTTTCTCGACATATCAAATCCAAACAAAAACAACATACATTCAAAGAGAAATAAAAGATAGTTTAATATTCATTGCCGCTATTAATGTCAAACAAATCCTTCTTCGTATAGCTGGTCATAAATACAAATGTTTTCTTATCATATTTACAATCGTAACTGTTTGCCATATCACTATTCATTTTATCTTGATACTGTCCGATCGTCTTGGAACTATTCGATTGTCTTGATGATACTAAACGATAGTTCCGGTACTATTTGATTTGAAAGAGAAATACATTGATGAGTAAATAACTATTTTTAATTCATTAACTGATTTTTGATGAAGTCAAAACATTCCAAAAACTGTATAACCACTGGCTTGAAGCTGTCGGCATTCACAGCGAAGAGACAACAGCCGATTCCTTGAGAAAGGCTGTCCTGTTTACTGTATCGTCGAGGATAACATCGGTAATACAATTATTTACTAAGATTATGTGTTACAGTGAAGAAATAAAGACACGTAAAGCAAGTATTGCTGATATGATTGTGTTAACTGAATGTTTTCGTCGTTGCTTCCATCGTCTAGTGAAAGGATATGAGCCTCGAGCATATTAATGAACCGCTTTCTCGGAGGCCCACTTAAGTTGCACAAGGCTCACTTCCCTTCATCAGACTATACAATTAAGACACTAAATAATCAATACTTAAATGTAAACTTGAAACTTTTAATTTCAGCATGAAGCCCCTATAGGCTTTGACAGCAGCTAAACCCCGTTTCTGCTAAGTTCTCTTTACGTCCTTTTCTAGTACATATGTTTGCCACGGAGTAGAGATATTAGGTTGTAGGCTAAAAACCATACACTTTCAAATTGTTTAATTTTGTGGATGAATAATTCAACAGTGTATTGGTATCTCGGTCGGGACTTTATACTTGTTTTATGGAGCTAAATCCATAAAAGGAATTACAGGAGGAATATCAGATTCTGCCTAATGCCTAATTTTTATTTTCACTTTAAGACATGTTTTTCCGTGACATTTACATAGAGCCAGAAAATGACAACCACTTCACTAATAAAGCATCTTTTAGCCTTTGTTCTACACTTCCTCACTTAACATAACTGTATAGTGTTATCTATAGTGTTATTCAATGTGCAGCCCCGAAGGGTTCCGTAAAACACTACTCTGCCTTCTTTTACCTTGTTTTTCATCTTCCCCGATTTAAGGGCTGACGTCATAACCAACACATAACATTATAAGGAAAACTTCTTTTTAAACAACCAATGCAATTTTCTATGTGACGATTCGATGACTAGTACGATATGTACACTGTCACCTTCTTCATCAGACAAATGACCAGTCATTTGGGTCATTTGTCCGATGACTCGAATGGTAATTTGTCTGATGAAGGTGACAGTGAACATATCGTACTAGTCATCGAAACGTCACATAGAAAATGTTATTGGTTGTGTAAAAAGAACTTTTTATAATCCATACTTAACAACCTGAAGAAAATGTTTAGAAACACATCACATTATAGAATGTAAACGTTGCAGGTTGTCAATTTGTAAGTGCATTTTAACAACCCGCGAACACCGAAAACGGACTGTGGAGAACAACGGTCAGGAACATTGTAAAAAGGCAAACAGAAGGGAAGGAGGTCTGTCACCTAATTATATTTGATGTAAGATATACAAATATTCTGATAGAAAAAGAGGAGAATAATCAAACTGAGAAAAGGACAAATATGGAAATTACATTTCAAAATCCGGAACAAAGACAAATCTGTTATGGTTTCCAAAACCATTTCTCACTAAACCATAAAGAATGAACGAGAACTCGTCCAAGAAGCAACGACGAACGAAAGAAAATATCAAAGAACTGAAAGGTTCTGCCGTGGGCAAGAAAAGAAGTCCGAATAACTGGAACATATTTCATGGTACTACACCAATGCTGATCAATTAAAAACAAAACCTACATAAAAAATTCTAGAAGAAAACAACCACAATACAGAAGTGAAATAAATAAAAGTAAACAGAAACTGTTAACAGCAGAATTCAACATCGATAAGGTAGGCGACCATACCGTATCAAAAGAAAAACAGTGTATCAAGAAAATGATAGGCCTGTGATTATTATTCTCCGTATACATAGATAAGTTACATTACTGTTTTTCCGCAAAACTTTTATTAATAGAATGGAATTCCGTCTGTTAATTTTTGTTGAAATTAAGATTTATAAACGTGATTTATAATTGGTATTCTATAGATAACAGAAAGTGGGGCTGAACTAAATAGCGATAAATTAGGTCGTTTGAGGCAAGCAGCAATTTCGAGAAAAATACACCAATATCTGGATAACGGGAATTTTTTAACTTCCCTGGTTGATAAATGGTAAATTTTTCTTAACGGACAAAAACTGGTACATTGATTATGCTAAAGGTGAAAACTTGTCTTTGCTAGATTACATATTTCAGGCTGTGTCCTAGTCGCATTTCTATGGATACAGGTTATGTCCAACATAAACTGAAAACAGTGAGGAAAAATATCAAACTCAGGAAAAAGACATATGTGGATGGAACATTTCAAAACCTCGAACAAAGACATATATGTTAAGAAACCTCAGTTTCTTTCATCAAATTTACCCACATATTGTACAGCTTAGTAGTAATGCGTCCTTTCTGGTTATGTTGTAAGTAAAGATCGAGGGAAGAGACTGAAGTTTCCTTGATCTCAAGTCCAGCACGGTATAACTTTACCATCCATGTGGTTAATACTTTTCTTGTTATTTATAGACAGCACATCTTCGAGTCGTTAAAGCGTAGTGTTAAATTGAGGGGATGGAGTTAGTTTCTCTTACCAGTCCTCTTGTGAAAATAAAAACAAATCAGCCAAAAGACGGTCACGGTTTGTTTCCCTAGGAAGGCGAACAGTCTGCCTAAAAATCTTAATAGCCAAACCAGAAACTCAATCATTCTCACAAATTTCATATTCATTATTTTTCATTATGCACGAACTGTGCTTTTCACAAAATATGCTCCGAAATAATTTACAACCATGAATTCATATCGCCGTTTGTCTTTCTTGCAAAAGAAAGCTCTCGTCATTAGAGGACGAAGGTGTTCCTCAAGTTAAGTATGAGTTATGGTAGTGTAAAAAGTCGAAAAGTCGAAAATTTGGATAGAAGAAAAACGTTTTGAGAAGAGGATGTTCAAGGTTGATCAAAATATCTTTTGAATTCTTCAAAATCCACATTCCATTTATTCCACTTTTTGAAAGAAATTGAAATCGGTCAGAAAAAAATACATAATTATAGAGCTCCAGAACAAACGAACAAACAGTACCTCTAGATCTCCACACCAAGTCTATGCTGAAGTATTGTTGAAAACCGGAAAAGCGCCTCAAAGCTGGAAAGATGGTTTAAAGAAAAACCTTTAAAATTGCAAGAAGAAAATCCTAAGAAAGTTTGCGCAATTTACCTATTTAAGTTGTTTGTAAATAAATGGAAACTCTTCTTAGAAACCCTGAAGTTAACTACAGTAAATCAACACAAGTGTCTTTCATTACATGTACAGATCATAACGGGTTGATATTGGGAAAATCAGCAACTCTGTAGTGACTGACTGGCGATGATAAATGGACTTCGTTTCGTACAAGGAATATATCTTTTGTGTAGTGATGACGTCATTAACACCCTTACACCAAATGCTTTTTCCATTAATAAAAGCAAAATGATACAGAATAGACTGTCAACTATATAGATACTTTTCTTAAATACATGAGAAATGGTGCTGGCATCAATGGTCAATGGTCAGCAATGGTCACCAGCGGTGATGGAAGAAATGTATCGTCACTTATATAAATGCTGTTGAAACTACACCGTATGCATATACGAACAGGGTGAAACTCTGGAGAATATGCTACCTAACTAACCGAGGGCACAGGAAATCAGAAACAGATCCTCCAGGTATTAAAACACTACGACATTAGCCTCTAGTCCGGTTTGGTTCCTTATAAGATAAAACATATCCAGGACATCAAAGAAGGGTAGCTAAGCTCGTAACCAAACTGAAGAGCTCTCATAACCGGAAACAATAAAACGTGTACACCATCTAATGCTACATTTGTATCAAGTCATAAACGCGATGGACCGGAACAGTGTTATTGAGTGCAGAGATATATCTATAAAAAACAGTTATTTCTATATTGATGGATCACGATGATATTATGCTTTAACAAGTTCATTATGTGTTTGACATTGAAAAAGAAATTAGTCATCTTGTTCGGTGTTATAATTGGACATCTCCGAAAAAACACCTTCCTCAATGATGATGTATTTCTTTCTCTTCTATGTATGCCATTCTAACTACAAAACAATGTAATTAGGCATTTTGTCAAATTCATAAAATGATATATACAGAATGACACACTTCCTGTGCACAAATATTGTTTCGTTAGCGTGGTGTGTAGGACATAAACCATCCAGCGGTATAGTCTCGTCCGACACGCGATATCTCGTGGCCAATTATGACGGGTAGAAATGGATGAATCATCAAGAAACTCCTGATGTATAGATTTAATAGACAACTTATATAACAGTAAAAGAGAATGTTTTGCTGCTGTTGGGTATGATTTAAAGTCCTGTATGTCATACCTATATCCATCAAAGAAGCGTTTTGATAAACTTATGTTGGTCCGACCCTGTTTTGGGGCGTTATAAGATGTATTACCACATCCTGCCTACGTCAACCAATAGATCCCCTTTCCGACATAATAATATTCACCAGAAATACGAAGAAGAAATCACCTGTTAAAATTTCAGTATGTGCGTATGCGGGAAGCAAACCAGTTTACTGCGCCATATTGTCGTTTCGTTCCTTTAGGAATGATCAGCGGTATTAAAGATCAAAATCATATTTACTACAAAATTGTAGTATAAATTGACATGCATGTCGATATGTCCCGGACGAGTCCTTAAGGGGAAATTGTGACATGAAACAGTAAATATAGTGGTTAAAATGATTGGTGTGAACCTGGAATATTTAAGAAGGTAATACCGTTTGGCCTTCCAAACTGTATCGTTTATGACTTACAAGAAGTCCAAATTATAAGTGATCTGTACATTTTGTGTATAACATCATCAAAGCCTACGATGCATAGGTTGCCGTTGTTGCTGTTGCTGCTGCTGTTGTTGTTGCTGATGCTGCTGTTGATGCTACTGTTGCTGTTTGTTGTTGCCGTTGTTGCTGTTGCTGCTGCTGTTGTTGTTGCTGATGCTGCTGTTGATGCTACTGTTGCTGTTGTTGTTGCTGATGCTGCTGTTGATGCTACTGTTGCTGTTTGTTGTTGTAACTGATGTTAACATATGTTACCGCGCTATCAGATCGTTTATATACTCCATAGTAATAAAGTTTTCAATTATGTCTTTATACATATAGAATTTTAAGTTGGTAATGTCTAATCACCAGGCCGCGTGTTGCCGCCTGTACCTTTTGTGTCACGTGTTTAATTTTGTTTATCCAAACAAATGACAAAGCTCGAGGTTGTAATATTTAATGTCTATGCAGCGTGTTGCCTCTGATGCCTTTGTCTGTTATGTTTAAGTTTATGTCACATAAAGGTCGTAATAAATAAGTGATATTTGTTTAATATGAGATGTAAGCAGATGGTGACGTGTAGGGGACGTGTACGTTTGACGTAATTCAATGTGAAACAATGCAGAGGTCGGAATAAAAATTATCGTGATAAAGTGAGAATACTGAACGGGGGAGTTGGGGGCTCTAACCCAGGTATTACTTGTTTTTAGGTGTCAGGAAAGGGAACATACATCAGAATCGAGGTTCACCGGTATACTGGTGGTGTACAGCAGTACTATCTGATGGGTACGAGGTGGTATACTGGTGGTATACAACAGTACTAACTGATGGGTACGAGGTGGTATACTGGTGGTGTACNGTACGAGGTGGTATACTGGTGGTGTACAGCAGTACTATCTGATGGGTACGAGGTGGTATACTGGTGGTATAAAACAGTACTATCTGATGTGTACGAGGTGGTATACTGGTGGTATACAACAGTACTATCTGATGGGTACGAGGTGGTATACTGGTGGTGTACAGTGGTACTATCTGATGGGCACGATGTGGTATACTGGTGGTGTAGAGTGGTACTATCTGATGGGTACGAGGTGGTATACTGGTGATGTACAGTAGTACTACTGTATCTGATGGGTACGAGGTGGTATACTGATGGTGTACAGTGGTAC
>NW_018479597.1:0-13420 GCF_002113885.1 Mizuhopecten yessoensis | reverse complement strand
TTAGGCCAGTGCACAGGGATTAAACCCTAATCCCTAACCTTAATCTTTAAACCTAACCCTAACCCTAACCCTAACCCTAAGTAAAGTTGAAAATGACAATCAACTTAGCGGACCAACTTATGACTGTAAAAGACCACGTTTAGTTACAAAAGACCACACTTAAGTTGAAAAGACCAAACTAAATTGCAAAGGACCATTTTCTCAGTTTAACGTTAACCCTAAGTTTAAGGTTAAGTTTAAGGTTAAGTTTAAGGTTAAGTTTAAGGTTACGTGTAACGTTAATGTTACGTTTAAAGTTAAGGTTGAGTTTAAGGTTAAGTTTATCGTTAACCTTAGGTTTAAGGGTAAGTTTAAAGTAACGTTTAAGTTTGAGGTTAGGTTTAACTTAAATGTTTGGTTTAACGTAAAGGTTGATTTTAAGGGTAAGTTTAAGTTAACGTTTAACGTTAACGTTAAGGTTAAGGTTTAGTTAAAAGTATCGTTTAACTTTAAGGTTAGGTTTAACTTTAAGGTTAGGTATAGCGTAAAGGTTTAGTTAAAGGTTAAGTTTAAGTTTACATTTACCGTAAAGGTTAAGCTCAAGGTTAAGTTTATGTTTACGTTGAACGTTAAGGGTAAGTTTAACGTTAAGGTTAAGTTTAAGGTTAAGTTTAACATTAACCCAAAGTTTAAGGTTACGTTTAATTCAAATACTTACTTTAACGCTGAGGTGAAGTTAAACGTTAATTTTAAGTTTAACGTTCATGATAGGTTTAACGTTAACACTAAGTTTAATGATATGTTTAAGGTTACGTTTAAGTTTAAGGTTAAGTTTAATGTTAGGTTTAACGTAAGGGTTAAGTTTAACATAAAGTTAAAGTTTAAGGTCAAGGTTTAGGATAAACTCACAAAGTTTAAGACGAAAAATATTTTTAATAATAGTTGAATTATTACAATACTAATTTCAGATTATCAGGTGTTCGGAGAATTGGGCCTTCAGACTAATTTGCTTTCGGTATATAAATGCCTCGCAAATACTTGTCTAGGTAAACAATTATTTAAAATAAATATCATAGAACATGCCACATTAGTAACACCATAACTCTGCAATTTAAAACATCCCATCCACAGCTTCAATGACAAACTCTACTACCGCTTGCTAAAATTATGTTTCAAATGTGTACAAACACTATTTAAATCTCATTTAACAGTAATCAACATACCAGTCAAATCGTCGAAAGGGTGAGCAATCCATCTATCCATCATGAATATGATATAATATCTACAACATGTTGTCGTACTTCTTATTCATTCACTAAATGTCTAATGGTGAGCAATAAATACATCCATCATGAATACATATCCCGAAAAGATGACGGTGTTTACATCGTATTGTCTACAAAATAACTCCGCCTTCCCTAAGTCATGTGACATTTCTCATGACATTGACGAGTTGGTAGGTGCGCACTAAATACATTAATCATTAATACATATCCCGAAAAGATTGCGGCGTTTACATCGTATTGTCAACAAAATAACTCCGCCTTCCCTAAGTCACGTGACATTTCTCATGATATTGACGAGTTGGTAGGTGCGCACTAAATACATTAATCATTAATACATATCCCGAAAAGATTGCGGCGTTTACATCGTATTGTCAACAAAATAACTCCGCCTTCCCTAACTCACGTGACATTTCTCATGACATTGACGAGTTGGTAGTTGGGCACTTTCGCAAAAAAAAACTAACCCTAACCCTAACCCTAACCCTAACCTTAAGCTTACAAAATTCAAATCATTACCTGACCACTTTCAGGGTTAAACTTGATAAAACCTCAGGGTATACCTAGCCAATAGGATGGATGAAATTTTTTAACGATGACAAATAATTAAGAATACGATTAGACTCGCTTAACTTTCCAATAAAACACTTTGAGGGTTAAACTTGTTTAACTATGTGTACCAATGTCACATAAAAGGTGATTGATTTCTCAAAATACTTTCGTTTGCTTTGCTTGCTAATTTGTCTACTTGGACATACAATCACTTGAAAAGGATGGGTTCATAAGAAAATCCTATCTTCGAAGTTTAAACTACCATATGATATGTATATTAAAAAAAGTTCTCAAGATATTCAGACAAAACTTTTAAAACAATAATATGTGCAAAAACAGACATGCTTTATTCAAGATTTACATTTCCATGGAAGAAATATGTTCGATAAATGTATTCATATTATTTGTATTTTCTTAAGGATAGAGAAGAGTAGCAGCAATATATAACGTTTGATCAAAATCATGTGAAAAATTTAACTTGCTCAAATTAATCACACCAAAAGCGCGATCTCCAAATCGAAGGAGAGGGTTTAAATACATCTGGTGCTTTGATATGAAATCTAGCTTTGTTAAAAGCTTTTAATATATATATATATGTCCTTGATCGGAAGGGAGTGCACGAAGTTTATTCGTCGACGAAATTGCATTCATTCTTCGTATGCTAGGGTTAGAGTCACATGCTCTTTCTTTTACTAGTTTTTTTTCAATAGACCACTCAAACAATCCACACTGCCACGTAAAAGAATTAACACATATTGACAGTATCTCCTTTGAATTACCTTTTGGTAATACAGTTAAATAGCACTTCCATCCCGACAGGAAACCCCGAACATACGTCAAAGTTTTCATGTGTTTTGCGTAGGGTTAGGGTTAGTCGACATGCCAATATAGACGATACCCTTCCGGGCGCAGAATTGGCGCATTTTTAAGAAGTCGTCCTTTTCATAGAAAATGATACCTCTGTATCCTGCAATGATGGTGTCTGACGTTTCCATATACTTGTCAAAGCAATACTGCTGAACCCGAGAAAAATCAATTACTTCCCCAAAATACGCCAGATAAATGACATCCATAATCGCTCTTCTTAGGACGGGAATCTGTTATAAAATAAATGGAGAAGGGCAAGACAAGATAAATGACACTGTGATCGGCAACAATATGATATGTAAATACTGACAATCAACTTGAACAATTATTTCTTCAGTATTTAAACGGTTAGGTTAAGCTAATGTAGGTTGTTTACGTTTAGGTTAGGATAGGGGTTAGGGTTAGAATTGGGGTAAGCCTACCTCTAAATCTGAACCCTACTAAAAAAAAATCTTTTTTTTTTTTATCTCTTGACGAATAAAAAAAGAAATCTTTGTTTTCAGCTCAAAAAGTTAGGTTGAAAATGACAATCAACTTAGTGGACCAACTTATGACTGTAAAAGACCATGTTTAGTTACAAAAGACCACACTTAAGTTGAAAAGACCAAACTAAATTGCAAAGGACCATTTTCTCAGTTTAACGTCAACCCTAAGTTTAAGGTTAAGTTTAAGGTTAAGTTTAAGGTTACGTGTAACGTTAATGCTACGTTTAAAGTTAAGGTTGAGTTGAAGGTTAAGTTTATCGTTAACCTTATGTTTAAGGGTAAGTTTAAAGTAACGTTTAAGTTTGAGGTTAGGTTTAACTTAAATGTTTGGTTTAACGTAAAAGTTGATTTTAAGGGTAAGTTTAAGTTAACGTTTAACGTTAACGTTAAGGTTAAGGTTTAGTTAAAAGTATCGTTTAACTTTAAGGTTAGGTTTAACTTTAAGGTTAGGTATAACGTAAAGGTTTAGTTAAAGGTTAAGTTTAAGTTTACATTTACCGTAAAGGTTAAGCTCAAGGTTAAGTTTATGTTTACGTTGAACGTTAAGGGTAAGTTTAACGTTAAGGTTAAGTTTAAGGTTAAGTTTAACATTAATCCAAAGTTTAAGGTTAAGTTTATGTTAAATTTAACGCTAAGGATAATTTAAAGGTTAGGTTTGTCGTTAAGGTTAGGTTTCACGTAAAGGTTAAGTTCAAGGTTACGATTAAAGTTAAGGTTGAGTTTAAGGTTAAGTTTAAGGTTAAGTTTAACGTTGACCTTAGGTGTATGATTAAGTTTAAAGTTACGTTTGCGTTTGAGGTTAGGTTTAACTCCAAGGTTTCGTTGAACGTAAATGTTAAGTTTAAGGTTAAATTTAAGTTTACGTTTAACATTCAGGTGAAGCTTAAGATTAAGATTTAGTTTAAGGTATCGTTTAACG
Source organism: Mizuhopecten yessoensis (assembly GCF_002113885.1). Lineage (NCBI taxonomy): Eukaryota > Metazoa > Mollusca > Bivalvia > Pectinida > Pectinidae > Mizuhopecten > Mizuhopecten yessoensis. Next base: position 9,335 of record NW_018479597.1, on the reverse strand, counting down.
TTAACCTTAAGTTTAAAGTAAAATTTAACGTTAAGAATAAGTTTAACATAAAGTTTAAGTTTGAGGTCAAGGTTAAGGATAAACTCACTAAGTTTAGAACGAAAAATATTTTTAATAATATTTGAATTATTACAATACTAATTTCAGATTATCAGGTGTTCGGAGAATCGGGCTTTCAGACTAATTTGCTTTCGGTATATAAATGACTCGCAAATACTTATCTAGGTAGATAATTATTTAAAATCAATATCATAGAACATGCCACATTAGTATCACCATAACTTTGCAGTTCAAAACATCCCATCCACAGCTTCCATGACAAACTCTACTACTGCTTGCTAAAATTATGTTTTAAATATGTACAAACACTATTTAAATCTCATTTAACAGTAATCAACATACTGGTCAAATCGTCGAAAGGGTGAGCAATCCACCTATTTATCATGAATATGATATAATATCCACAACATGTTGTCGTACCACTAATTCATTCACTAAATATCTAATGGTGAGCAATAAATACATCCATCATGAATGCATATCCCGAAAAGATGGCGGCGTTTACATCGTATTGTCTACAAAATAACTCCGCCTTCCATCAATCACGTGACATTTCTCATGACATTGACGAGTTGGTAGGTGCGCACTTTCGCAAAAAAACACCTAACCCTAACCCTAACCCTAACCCTAACCCAACCCTAACCCTTATCCTAACCTAACCCTAACAGAAGGTAAAAGTTTGTTTTTTGCCGATACTTCACTGTTGGACCATCACTGTACATATGGACATAGTCAACGGAAGTATTTTTGAGTTTTATTAGGCGTGAGATATGTCCAAATTGCGGCTGGATCATGCTGAAGTGAATCAGACACGCCGCTAAAAGAAATCAATCCTTCTTTTCCACCAACCTTATAATATCCTGTGTGTAGAGTAATTTGCGGTTGCGAAGCCCCGAAGTGCATACTTTGTATCTCACTGCTCATTTTTCCGACATAATTCTCAGCAAAATCTACATGTATGAAACATTCATTTTGTCCAAGGGATTCTTTTAAAGACCTATAAAAACTAATATGATTATCAATGTTGTAGCTATGACGTAGGTACACCATCCAAATTTGGTCATGGAACATATCGACCAGATCACCGGCTGTTCCACTTTCCTCTTGCTTAACAGTTAATGTCACAGTCTTTTTCTCTCCACTCCTGAGGACTCTGTTCTCCTTAACAGTTTTCTACTGCTTCCAACACATGATCTTATTTTGGTCTTTTATTTCTGTCTCTACTTGCTTCTGTTTGCAAGAGTTGCATTCGCCATACATGCAAGCCTTTGTTTTTGTTGTACACACTACTTGTTTAACCAGTTGGTCCAGATGATTAGTTTTGATAATATATGCACTGTGTAATGCTTCTGGAAGGAATTTGACATTCTCACATTTTTCGCAACAACATGTGTTTCTGTCGGCCTCAGTTGGTGGAACAACCCAGAATGGACGCATTCGACAAAATGTTGAATAACTTATTTTTGTCCTGTTTTCGGAAGCATATTTTCTGTGGAGATTCCATACTGTATCTCAGAGAAGGCGTTTTTGGGTTTTGATTTTGTGTTTTGTAAGGGTACGTTTAGCTCCTGTTGTTTGGCGGGAAGCATCATCCCTCTCAAAAAAGTGCTGAATTTTTTTTGGTAAGCCGTTGTGACAATGATCCTTTTGGTGCAAATGTCTTTCTATGTTTCCCCACACCAAGTTGTTGTGATACAGGGTTAGGGTTAGGGTTAGGGTTAGGGTTAGTATGATAAATCGATACTTTTTCAGCATGGTTCCTGACAAAACTGACCTCAGTGCTTTCGTTTTACTTCTTTCTTCACATGCTGCCTTAAGCTGACCGACCAAGACGTTGTGAAACAACAACGTCTTCCTTATTGTTTTCGTAGATCCCCTCAACTGTTTCCTTGTCTTCGTTCTTGGGGTATCTGGTGTGTCATCAGTTTTCTTGTTGTCTCTTATTCTCATCCACCTCTTTCGGTACATTTCTGCCTTCTTCTTGGATGAACCAAGCTTGATTTTAGGCGTCACATTGTCTCTGTAGCATTTCCCTTTTTGTCTCCTGATTTTTTTCTACTGTACGACAGTTGTCGAGACTGTGAGTCATGTGGAACAGGCAGGTGCAAATTATTTGAACCGGCGAGTTGGGTGGTGTGATAAGTTTCTCGATTTCAGCTTTATTTTTCCTTACAGTTTGTTTACTTTTTTTCCAGTACTTCCTTTGAGCACGTTTATCTCGTCCACACATGTCTCCTATCAGCTTCCTTTTACATACTTTCTTGTCTTCAACATATTTCTGTTTCTGCTTTTCAAGGTATGCTGATCGTTGCACTGGATCATTGTTTCTTTTTGCTCTATCCCGTCTTTGTATTTCGGCAGGTGTTAAAGCCATTTGATCTGAAAATATGAAAACATAAACTGTACAAAAAGTGGAAAACATAGAACTTTAATGTAACAGTACATTAGATCAACTTTGCCTGTCAATTTAGGTATGGAAAGTGTTGTTGTTATTTACTGTGTCCCTTATGTTACCACTGATGATTAATCCTTGCAATATTAAGTAAATCTCATACAAAACTAAAATGATGCATTTGAACCTGTCAACAAAATGACATACACTATTTCTTTATTACAATCATTAAAGTTCCTGATATGTCCATACTGTTACTACATATGTCCCTCATGTTACCACTGAGAATAAATCTGAAGAAAGATAAGATATCTAATATAAGATTGATACAAAACATTTTTAGCGAAAACATTACCACTAGTGACTACAAAATTCTGACTATCCTCGTATCATGGTAGTATAACCCAACCATGCTGACTATACTCGTACAATGCTGACTATAAACCAAAAATGCTGACTTTTTACTGAAATTCACTTTAAATTACCATGGTTGGGTTATACTCAGCATTGTCGTTTTAAAGACAGCACGGTCGGATTAAAGTCAGCACGGTCCGATAAAAGTCAGCACGGTCGGATTAAAGTCAGCATAAAGATTTTACCTGTGTTCATCGATCCGCGTGCGAGCTCCACACGGCCAGTGCTAGACAGCAACAGGGGGTTTCACACCTCCTGTAGGCCGCGAACGTTAGCTCCGATCGCAGCATTTCTTTACCTTTGAACCGCCTATAGACAGCAGTTCCACACCGAAATGGTTATTGAAATCCTTCCGTACACGACCATTCTTTACCCGCTGTGCTTACGTAATCAAAGCTACTGTTCCGTGGGTAGACTACCATCGCAAATAACGAAAGGCGAATCTCGTTCAAAGTTCTACGCTCAGTGGGTTTTGAAATGTTCTGGTCATACTTTATCAACAGAATTCTAATAATTTTATTAATAATAAATAATGGGTTATGTTGTTTCCATATCTTTATTGACAACAATCATTTTCTAGAATACATACTTTCTTTGAGCGTAACTATGTTGTTTTTCAATCAAGTAATTGCCTAGTTAATCGTGTGTTTATATAGTGTTTTAAGCTATAATCAAATCATTTACACGATGTTCTCGTCATACTTTTATCAAACGTAAAAATGTTGTTTCGGAAAAATTTACACCCGTTAAATGTTTTAAAATCGATGTTTTTTTACTCGAAATAAGAATCGCCTGTTTACTTAGTTGTGTATGTTTTCATTGGTTGTACTTGTGTTGAAATGAAACAATCTCCTCGTTAACATTGTTATAGTCATTCTTTCATCGACATAAGTTTGATTTGTAATAAATAACCGATTATTATATGATGATGTTGTGTGGCTACTGTATTGAAATGATCATCGACCGTAATTGTTTACTTTTAAAACTATGACACTGTTTGTACCTTTATTCGGCCTGATGAACTGCAAGGCTTGTTTTAGATACTCGATTTATGTATCAAAATAAAACTATGTAACAGTGCCGTGTTTGTAATTTACTAAAAAAAATACTGTTTTGAAATACGTGTTAGTTACATACTCGAACAGTGCCGTTAAAATACAAGTTTTAAACACTCCATTAATATGTCAAAATAAAACTATGGAATTGCGCCCTGTTGGTAATTTACATCGGCCTGGTGTTTTGTTTTTTTCCTTGCACGATTTATATTTCTATAAAACTGTACCGTGTTTGTAATTTACTTCGACCTAGTGTTTTTAAATACATGTTTTAAACACTTAATGAATATGTCAAATAAAACTGTGCCGTGTTTGTAGTTTACTTCCACCTGGTATTTTGAAATACATGTTTGTTTTATAATCGATAAATACGTCAAATTAAACTATAAAACTGTGCCGTGTTTGTAATTTATTCGAGCAGTTGTTTTTTGAAATACATGTTTGTTTGATACTCGATAATATGTCAAATTAAACGATAAAACTGTGGCGTGTTTGTAATTTACTTCGACCTAGTGTTTTGAAATACAAGTTTTGAACATTTGATTAATATGTCAAAATAAAACTGTGCCGTGTTTGTAATTTACTTCGACCTGATGTTTTGTAATATGTGTATGTTATTAATGTGTATATCAATGTTAAATAATATGTCGATAAACCACAAGGTTCCGAGCAATTTGACAATACAATAACCTACTTTTCTACACATCAGATGTTCTTGTATGTAGTTATGCCTGGTCTCATAATGCATTTTTTATAGCATCAGAAAAGGCTTTGATAATTTAATATTTGATAATGCAGCAGCTAATAATTGTTTTGAAGTACATATGTCTTACTGATAATAAATGGTGCCAAATATATTTATATAATTATTTGGAATTGGCACGCATTTCTAAATGACCCTTGCGCAACCCATTTTCATTGGAAGAACATGATATCAGTAGTGTTATGAACATGTGTTGTTGAATTGAAATGACATGAATGTAAGTTGTATTGAAAAGACAAAAATGTAAATTGTAAGACAGAAAAAGTACAATCTTGCTTGAAATCAAATAATATCAAATATTAAATATTAAAATCGGAAATAATATCAAGTAATGAATTTCTGAAGACTTTTTTGAAATCGTCTAAATAACAAAAACGGAGTTTGTGTTCTCCTGAAGCCAGAATCATTATCGATATGTAAACACAGCCACGATGTGCAATCTTTCGAAGTTTTGTGTTCATTCAAGTTTACATTAAATGGAGCACTCTCAAACCACATGGAAATCTCAGCTAGCTACAGGTTTAATATTACGTTGATTTTCAATGTTTTCTCACGGCACAATTATGTTTTGAACAGAAAAGGATTATTGAATGCAGCAAACCGTATATCCAATATATATGGTGCAGGTGAAGCGTAACTCGCGATATGACATCCGGTTCCCGTGATCAATGGTAAGGTAAAGAGCAAGTTGCCAATCTCTGTAATATATACGTCTATGATTCAATCCTGAATCACGGAAATCTAATTCCGTACCTGCATCAACTTCATTCAATGTACACTGTAACTTTTAGATGAGGGATCGTAATCCACAGTTTTCACACCTAAATATCTTACCTGTAAATTAAAAGGTATGTGAATAACCTGTAGTTCTTACCACTTTATACTAGCTGTCAAGGTGTGCGGGCGTGTTTTCACCTCGCTCCGCTGGCATGGGTATTTAGTCTTTATTCAGGAGGTAAATGGACCCGAGAACATGAATGATTCCAGTTCGGGGACCACCTAGCAGCTATGTGTTCTCTATATACATAAATGCCTCCAAAAAAGAAGCAGAGACAGAAAAGTGGTAAACAAGATAAGAGCCGTACAGGACAGCCGGCCGCCATGTCATCCAGCTCACAACCACCGACCTCGTCAGGCTATGTACAGGATGTGTCAGTAAGTCAAACACAACAGACTCAGTCTGGTCCTCACTATATTAATATGCAACATAACTCTCAACAAATGCACACTTCGAATATGCAAAATATGCAGACCCCTATGTACTCTATGCAGCAAGCAGGTTTGCAGTATACAGGTCACCCTAGTGAGGCTCAGTACGGGGGTTCTCAAATGGACATAAGTCAAAAACTGGATATGATCTGGAGGAAGCTGGACAAATTAGACAGCATAGATTCGAGGATGAGTAGTGTAGAATCGTCGGTAAAAACTGTAAATAGAGAATTTGCTAACCTCAAAGGAAAAATTAATGAAATGGAGTCCAGTTTATCTTTCTTCAACGAAAACTATGAACAGTTGAAAACCGACTCAAAAGTGGTAGAAAAAAAAGTGAAAATTCTAGAAAGCAAAACGGTAAAAAAAAAGTGACAAAAACGGATAGTTTCCAAAAAGAACTAGATGAACTTTATATCAACTATGATGATCTGAAGGAGAGACATCTCGACCTACAGGCTAGATCCATGAAGGAGAACCTTATATTCTCTGGTATTGAGGAACAACAAAATGAGGATAATACAGAAGAAGTTCTAGTGAATTTTCTCAAAGATGTAATGGATATCGGGGACCCGATCAGTTTCGAAAATGTGCATAGAATGGGGAAAAAGGGCCAAATAGTGTGAAGGTCAATCATCGCAAAATTTTCCAGATATAAAGATAAAGAATTGGTGAGGAAAGCGGCGCCTGTAAAGCTGAAAGAAAAACCCTACGGTGTAAATGAACAATTTCCTAAGGAAATAAATGAAAGACGAAAAGAACTAAAAAATCAACGCGAACATACGGATACAAATCATACGACAAGTCCCGCGCGCGATAACAGAAACCACCCCGTGGGAGCCCCATAAATACTGAGGGACGGCCGGGTGCGAGTCAACAGACGGCACGTAAATAGGACATCCACTGAGAACTCGATTCGACTGTGAGCACGGTCCACTAGACAATATTGAAGTAGACTCTCTCACAAGTAACGACACCCGTACAGGTGTCAAAATATTAACAATTAACGTATGTGGTCTTAAACAACCATCAAATTACCCGGAGTTCATAGAACTCGTTACAAATTATGACATATTATGTTTTACGGAATCGAAAACAGATGACTGTGCTCATATAGATATACCTGGCTTTGAATGTATAGGTATGAAGAACAGAACATCCTTGTCCCATAAGCGTTCAGGAGGAATAGTTTTATTAGCAAAGAATCAANATTTGTTTGACAGGAGATTTTAATAGCAGAGTTGCAAACGAGAATTGTATTCTCGAAAATATTGAAGGAGAAAATCAAAATGATTTTACAAATCCTTTATATATTGAACAGCTATCAAATGTATACAAATTAGAAGATATTGGTCTGTCAATTAATAGAAATAGCATGGACACAAAGAAAAATCACTATGGAAATCTACTTTGTGAAATGTGCAAATTTAATAATCTGTACATTATGAACGGTCGAGTCGGCAGGGATAAAAATATCGGAAAACACACATGTAAAAACATAAGTGTTGTCGATTATTGTATTGCGACAATTGATTGTTTACAGTTGGTTGAAGATTTTAGTATATTAAACTTTTCAAGTTTATTTTCCGATATTCACTGCCCACTCTCACTTGTGTTAAATTCAAACCTTGTAAATGCAAATATGGTACATGGAAATCAAACTGATTCATGTGAAAAACCAAAAAAGTGGGATAATGAAAAAAAACTTGATGTAATGTCAGAACTGAAAATGTAAACTTATCTTTTATGGATGATACTTTGAAAGAAATGTTTTGTATCATCTGCAAAAACTTCTTTTGGAGTTACATGTATTAGAAACTCTAATAACTCCAGGAAAACTAATGTAAATGTAAACAAGCCTTGCTTTAACCAAGACTGTAAATCTGCTCGACAGAATTATCAGAGAGCAAAAAGATTGTACAAGAAATATGGTTCCAGTATTTTTGATGAAGAGAAATATAAATCGGAGAAAAATTATAAAAAAATATTAAACAAAAGCATGAAAATGTATAGAACCGAATTGTGTAACAAATTAAAAAATATGCGGTCATCTGACCCAAAAGCATATTGGAAAATTTTAAACTCGTCAAATAAGAAAAGAGAAAAACCAAACATAGATATAACTGCATTGTTTGATTATTTTAAAGAACTTAACTCTACGGATGATTTGGAATATAGTTTCGATGATTTATTGTTGAACATCAATCAAGATGATTCCATTATAAACCAACCAATATCATCAGAAGAAATTAAGAAATGTATCAAAGGTTTGAAAAATAATAAATCGTCAGGAAATGACTTGATTGTAAACGAGTACATTTCCTCTACAAGTGAATTTATGCTACCTATATATGTACAATTATTTAATGTCATATTTAATACGGGAATAATTCCCACAATATGGCTGGAAGGGAATAGTATGCCCATATATAAAAACAAAGGTGATCAACTTGATCCTGCGAATTATCGCCCAATTACTTTATTGAGCTGTATGGGGAAACTTTTCACGTCAATTTTGAATAACAGGTTGGGAAGATTCTCTGATCAAGTTGACCTCCTCTGCAAAAATCAGTCTGGTTTTCGGAAAGGATATTCTACAATTGACAATAACTTTAAAACACATGTTCTATTTGAATTATTGAAAAAAAAATTAAAAAAAAAAAATGTATTGTGCATTTATTGACTTTCAAAAAACCTTTGACTCGGTTTGGCGAACAGGATTATGGCAAAAATTAGTAAACTGTAATATTAACGGGAAATGATTTAGAGTAATTTTTAATCTTTATGATGGTTATAAATCCAGAATAGCTTTGAATAATCGTAAATCTGAATATTTCCCATGTAATATTGGAGTTAGACAAGGCGAAAATTTATCGCCGATTTTGTTCTCTCTCTACTTAAATGACATTGAACAATTTTTACAAGGTGAAGGTATTAAAGGTTTAGAATCTGTAAATGATACTGCAAAATGAGTTGTCTATATATCTGTACTTGGCAATTTTATTATATGCAGATGATACAGTTCTGCTTGCTGAAACACCAGGGGATTTACAAAAACAATTAGATAGTTTTCAGCTATATTGCGAAATGTGGAAACTAAAAGTAAATGTATCGAAGACAAAAATAATGATCTTTTCCAAAGGTCGTTTCCAAAGGTTTACCTATAATAATGATGAAATCGAGATTGTAAAGGAATTGAAATATCTTGGTTTTATGTTAAGTAGATCAGGTGGATCTGGGAGTCGAATCAAGTTTTCATGTCATTTAGTATTTTGCTTTCGGATGATCAAAGACGTATATATTACGTAATATGTAATATATACGTCTCTGGATTGATGTATAAGAAGCGTAACGTAATTTCTATTATTTATCTATTTATTTTTTACATTGATTAATGACAGACATCCCGATTATTACGTGAAAGTTATCTAAACCGCGCGAA
>NW_018479596.1:0-13352 GCF_002113885.1 Mizuhopecten yessoensis | reverse complement strand
GATCTTACCAGTGATAATAACCCTACAGTACGATAAACACTGGGAGAGGGCGATTTAACGACTGTAAATGTTCGGCAGACTATTTAACGTACATGAATATATAAGGAACGCTGGACTGCTCCAGCGTGTGATCAGAGGAAATTAGTAATCTGATCATCAATTTGTGATATATTTTCCCAGTTTTTCGAAACTATAGACACAAAACATCACAGACAGAGATAATTTAGCTTGACCATGATATGATTTAAACAAATCTTTTCACCTCTGTCCAGCAAAGAAAACAGCTAGTGTCCCATTCTCACACTTCTCTCACTTTGATCGACAGATTTTGATGCGGACAAACTATCCAGCCCAATATAGAATTAGCTTATATTGAAATAATTCTGAAAAAGTACCCTGGTATCAGAGAAAAATGTACAGTAAAGACGTATTTTAAGTTATAATCCTAGTAGATACAGTTGAAAGAAAAGGGAGTTCTTGGTTCCTTGTTTAGTTCCTTTAATGTTCAATTGCTATGAGAAACATTGATGCCATAATGGTAAATACAAGATAATGTTACACTGAAGAATTAATTTTTTTTCGGAGAAAATGAACTAAATCTCTATTGTCTTTGTCCAATTGTTTATATTACAGTTCAACTTCCAGTTACATCTCAAGTTTGTTTGTTCATGTTATTGAAACTTGCGTGTCATGTTTTAAACTTTTTACAGGAATGTTTATTAAACATTCAATGTTAAAAACACTAATAAAAGAAGCGAATAAATGCGATTAGTTGAAATGTTGATGTAAACGATTCCTTCTAAATGCATATAATTCAAATATGAAAATAGGTACCACATTTGCGAACACATGCAGGTTATGCGAAAGGTCTGCATGATTGTATGGGGCGACTAATTTGGGACCATTGCAGAATGATTTGTCTGCTCAGTTTTCTACATTAAGACGCGTCACTGCATTAGGGGGTCTAGCAGGTAGTCTTCAATCGCACGTATCGTATGTATTTGTTTTGGTGTCGTGCAATTTTGTGTTGTGATGTCTTGTATGATGCAATGTAAAAAGTTCATTTTCGTATATATTGTTACTTTGTTGTCAAAACGTCGAAGGATTCGAGATGACAAAAAACTTGAATCATATATCTGCTTCCGGTGACATGTCCGATTCATCTGACCAATCGTTAACACAATAATTCTACTTCCGGTGACATGTCCAGTTCATCTGACCAATCGTTAACACAACATATCTACTTCCGGTGACATGTCCAGTTTATCTGACCAATCGTTAACACAACATTTCTTCTTCCGGTGACGTTTCCAGGTCGTCTGACTGATCGATAACACAACAGTTCTTCTCGGAATGGCGTCCCCAGTTCATTTAATTGTTAAAAAAAAAAAAACATTTTTACTTCCGGTTACGACCCCATTTGTAAACACATGTCATTTCCGGTGACGTTCCCAGCCCTTGACGATCTCGCCCTCTACACAGCAGGTGGACGTGAATTCATTACAGGACAAAGCATTATCCAAATACTCCTTTAAAGCCGGAAACTCCTCGATACTGAGGCCTTCATAATGCCCACCCGCCACCACTACATGCCGAAGCCTTGGCATGAACACACAGTCCAACTCACTCACGTGTTCGCCGGCAAGATATTTACCTTTCCGGTCAGCTTTAGACTGTTCAAGGTAGTCGTTGATTGTTTTGAGTTGCCCATAAAGCTCTGACTTGCATTTTTCAGAATCGTGATGTTCCTCCTTGTTCTTCAACAATTTGCCGAGCTTTGCAAGAACGACCCCAAAGAAAGCCTTGTCCGGACCACTGTATCCTGCCAGGGGGTCGCTGCCAGGGAACTGCTCCTGAAAATGCTTCGCTATGTCAGCCGACTCGGTGAATGTCCGCTTGGTTTGGTTGTCCACCAAAACTGGTACGGTACCTTTTTCGTTGAGTTTCATAAATGATTCTGGCTTGCTTGTAGTGTCAACGAAATGTATCCTGAATTGGTCATCGGTGATTCCCAAGGATTTGGCATACATTTGTACGTAATGACAAAACGGACAGTCCCCCAGACTCTCCCCATCACTCGCGGCCTTCACGTAGAGGTCAAATCGAGCGCCGACGGGCACGTTAGTCGAGTGTTCCTGGTACATATCGTAGATTACCACTAGTTCCCTGTTAGGAAAAATAGGTAATTTTAGTACAGGTAGCAATGGAAAATTGTTTGATTCATTACAAATTGTATACGTTAGTTTATTGAAATTCTATTGATCAAAACAAAGAGGTTGACTGATAGATGGGAATGTCTTACAAGGTGCGTTTTCAAAATGACGAAATTGTTTACCATACATCTTTTTATCACCATTGTTAAAAACACACAACCGTCCCTTGGCTTTGGTTCCATAATCCCTGTTCCCTGTTTCTCTGCCGTTATTACGTTCATTACTATACTAGTTTGAAATGTTCTTTTTATACATGATTAGCTCATGCGAGTTAATACTCCGGACGTGTACAAAATGATAAGTGTATTCCTTCTTTTATACCCGTATATATCTCTCAATACCTTGGTATTCACTAGCACACTTCCTATTGAATACATAACTGATCCAATTTTCATTATATTAGGACAATTATTTAAGGTTCTGGTCTCGTGAAAAGTCAGGATTTTCTACCGACTTAACTTTTTTGAGCCATGCCCTATTTTAAAGAGTAGAATATGATTAAATATAAATTACAAAGAAAACGATATGGTTGTGTGCTCCTTTTATGGCCAAGATCGGTCAAACATGAGTTTTACGCTTACGTAATATGTGATTTTTTGGTAAAATTGTTATCATTTTGATCATAAGCTGAACCAATTCATACAAAATTTTCTAGTTGTGTTATCAGACAAATACAAATGGTCTTCAGCTTATATAAATGAGTATTAAAATACAAATTTTGTATAATTTCTAACTTTGTTACATAATGTTAATATTGAACATTCAAAACTTGTACAGCAAAAGATCAACTTGCTTCAATTGAAAATGGCGACGCAATGACAATTTCAGTGACTAAGCAAGTGTCTAAAAGGTGAAATTTTGGCGTTGCGTGGACTGTAAGAAATTCTCATTTTCAGAATGGCCGCCAAATGGGTCATGTTTTTTTTAAATTTATTAAAATGTTCTGTATATAACGGGTTTCTCCTTTTGACACATTACTCATATGTACGTTTGCTTTTAAAATTGATCACAATTTGTTAATATTTTATAAAACCCTCTTACACTAGATAATCACGAGACTTGAACATGACTTAAACCGGCCTCAGCAGTTCGTCCTTAGAAGAGATCCTCAACTTAAACCTTTGTTTTAAAACATATGACTCAAGTTACTAAAGCAACAACATTTTTTTTTTGAACGTTTACAAGGTTCAATAATGCTTTCTATGGGAAAAACTTAAGGTAACGACTGAATTACAGCAATGAGGTTTGTCAAGTGTATTCATCTAGGTCAGTGGGCGCTCAACCACATTCAGGTGTATTATAAAATGTGATTTTCGGGTGAGAAAGTAGATCCGGGATCAACTGAAATTTTGTTTATCTTCAAATCTCAGTGGTTTTTTTTTACATGTCTCGCTAAAATGTATAGAATTTATAACTGAGCATGTCTATCGGGTGTCTGGAGATCTAAGATGTTCTAGTATATATTAGAACTTATCCTGATGTGAAGAAGAGAGTAGATATTAGACTAATAAAGGCTAAGTTACCGGGTTCCTGTTTAATAAAGGAATATCTGCTTCTATAAAATAATAAACATGTGAAACGCAATGTTCTAATAATTTCGATCACTTGAAATGTCCGAGTAATGTTAGAAATTAAAACAAACTGACCTTCGTCTCCCTTAACTTGACCCTCGGAACTCTTGTACGTTAGTCCACTCTTTACCACAATCATAATATTATTTAAAGCTCACTATAGGTCCCATAAGTTTACCCCCAGACTTCGTGTCAATTAAATTTTTATTAACGTTGCGCACCCCGCTTTCGTAAGCCGTAAAGTCTAGATCTATGTGCTGATGAAAGTATCACACGTGTCTATATCGTTCCGACTATATTGATAGAATTTCGATCTTCTGTGATGGTATCTTGCTAACACAACCTACTTAAAACACCAATTACACTATACTCTAAGTATCATGACTTGACCTTGGAGTTTGGACTTCGTATTACGCGGTATTAGTCATCACTGGAATGTAGGCCTACCCATCTCCGCCTGCACATGTCTGTGTTTTCCCTGTTATTCAAGCGTAAAGAAGATCTCCCTGTCATTTCCTCCTTCCTACTTATTCGAAAGTATCCTCTTTGTACCAATCCAGTGATCATGTCAACCATCTATTTACAGTGAACGACGAAAAAGTAACAATTGTGTAATGTATTCATTATCGATGGACACACTTACCTGCTTCAGAACCGAAAATAAACTCGAGTACTAACACCGGCCTTCTTCTAAATACCGGGTCAAAGTTAAACAGACGCTTGTGATATGGGGAGTTATGGGCATGTCGGAGTCACTAAAGGAAATCATGGAGGAGTGTTCCGCTCTTTTGTCCGTTTCCTCTTTTGAATTTACAGTGTAAGATCTATATATTTTACAACCACAGGAAATATTTTCAACACTAGTAAATCATGAAAAACTCATTGCGGACACAAGATATCGAGTCTAGTAGGCTACAGGAGCGGACCAAGTTTTTCAGTTAGAGGGGCGCCGCAACAGGCGCTGGTCCACGATTTTACGAGGAGGGTGCAGGGGCTACCGCCCCTGATCAATATCAAGGAGCGAAGCCCCGCTGGGGGTTAAGGGAGCTGGAGAACTACAAGTTATATTTTGTAATAAAGACATAAAAAATGTATCTTCTTTATATTTTGATTTTTTTTTGTAAGTTATGTTTAGCGGAAGGCCAGTGTGCGACGAGTGCCTAAGGTGTGAAGCCCGTATCTTGATGAGGGTATAGTGGGGCGGCGGATATGTAGATGATGTGCTTTTTATTTTTAGCTCACCTGGTGAGCTTATGCTATACCGCAGCGTACGGCGTCCGTCGGTCGTCCGTCGTCCGTCCGTCAATTTTTCTTTTAAAACACTACTATAGTCATGAACGACTGAGCAGATTTTGACCAAATTTGGTCAGAAGCATCCTTGGGGGAAGGGGAACAAACTTTGTATAAAAGGTGGCTCTGGCCCCTCTGGGGGCTGATGGGCAGGGCCGAATAGGGGAATATAACAAATTCTTTAAAATCCTTCTTCTTCTGTAGGAATGAAAGGATGTGTTCCATATTTTGTCTGAAGCATCCTTGGATGAAGGGGAACCAATTTTGCATAAATGGTGGGTGTGGCCCCCCAGGGGCCTGAGGGCAGTGGCCCAATAGGGGAAACATAGCAAATTATTCTTTAAAATCCTTCTTATTCTGTAGGAATGAAAGGATTTGGTCCATATTTGGTGTGGAGCATCCTTGGGTAAAGGGGAATTAATTTTGTATAAACGGTCGGTGTTGCCCTCCTGAGAGCTGAGGGACGGGGCCCAATAGGGGAAATATAGCAAATTCTTTAAAAACCTTCTCCTTCTGTAGGAATGATTCGATTTGTTCCATATTTGGTCTGAAGCATCCTTGGGTGAAGGGGAACCAATTTTGTATAAACCGTGGGTCTGGCCCCCAGGGGCCTGAAGGGCGGGGCCCAATAGGGGAAACATAGCAATTTTTCTTCAAAATCCTTCTTATTCTGTAGGAATAATTCGATTTGTTCCATATTTGGTCTGAAGCATCCTTGGGTGAAGGGGAACCAATTTTGTATAAACCGTGGGTCTGGCCCCCTAGGGGCCTGAAGGGCGGGGCCCAATAGGAGAAACATAGCAAATTTTCTTCAAAATCCTTCTTCTTCTGTAGGAATGAAAGGATTTGATCCATATTTTGTGTGGAGCATCCAGCATCCTTGGGTAAAGGGGAACCAATTTTGTATAAACGGTGGGCGTGGCCCCCCTCGGACCTGAGGGGCGGGGCCAATAGGGGAAATTGAGGTAAAACCTTTATAATCCTTCTTCTTTGAGGTTTGTTCTTGCTATATCTCATATATCTCAAGTACTTGATGGATCTTTCTGAAATTTGATATGTACTTACAGCACCTACCATGGAGTGCTATATCTTTACTTCATACCAATTATTTTAAACATATATTCAGGTGAGCGATACAGGCCCTCTGGGTCTCTTGTTATTTTTTTAAGGTCTTTTTCTGTGACGTTTTGTGATTTCATCATATGTGCTCACACCGATCATGTAAAAATTAGTCATCGATTCTCTGAAACCATGATACAAGTTGGGGTCGTGCGGAGCGAGGCTAAATATCATTTTTGAGAGATTGTGATAAAAATGCAATTCAGCTAGTAACAAAGTTCAAGGTTAAAATCATTATATCACCCATCAAAATTGATCATTTTGCAAATATTGGGCGAGGGGCATGTTCTTCCTTTATGGTATGAATTTAACAGAAAATCAAAAGGATTTTGATTAAACCTTCAAATGGGTCCCTTTAATCAAAGCATAAAAGTGCAGCCAAAATAAATCAGACATAACAACTTGTTGACAGGAAGCGTATACATGTTTGGTCGGTATGACAGTTAGATGTGACGACTCTGATGTAAGACTTACACTATATACACACACACTGTGCATTGTAGCTATGGTGGTATGTCAGTGACCGATTGTCAGTTAACTTGTCCTTCGACCCGACGTTAAAACACAACAACAAAACTAGTATTTGACATCACCGTTTTAATATTTCCGTCTGTTTTTAAAATGACTCATTATAACATACATCATACAAANGGGGGAGGGGGGGGATTGAGGAGAGAGCCTCGTCCTCTACAATGATATTATACATGGATAAATTACAAGACATCGAATTCGTTATGACAATAACGATATAGAATCTTTAGCAAGTTTCGTATTCAACTTCAAAGCAAGCTTCACCATACAAACTTATGATCCTTAATATTGTACGTCTTTGAGAGAAATAAACATTCCCTTCATCTTCATTCCCCAAATATCCAAGGCCGGGTTCAGCAATTCATTTTAAATGTCTTAAATTAAGTTTTAAATAATAAGTATATTTTTTTTTTCTGGAGATACTACATTGATTATCTAATCAGGCATTCAATGACTGAGGACTTGCCTTTTATTTCAAACTCGTCATCTTGGATTGAAATGACGTCATACCAATAATTTAGAATTACATAGTTGACGTATTACACAGATGTAGTACTAAACAGAATTTTAATTATGTGCAGTTCATAAAATTCGATAAAATCAAGAGAACGTCTTTTTCCTACATATGTAGTCTAGCGTGTAACACTAAGGAATGGGTCAACTTCACATAGATGTGGTATTCCGTGAAGAAAGTCATAACTACTTAAGAAGTTTAAGTTATATATATATGTAGTTCAATAAGGCATTGAAGAATGTCTTAATTTCACATTATGTAGTTCAATATAGCATTGAAGAATGTCTAAATTTTACATTATGCAGTTCAATGTAGCATTGAAGAATGTCTTTATTATGTATGTGTAGTTCAATATATCATTGAAGAATGTCTGAATTACACATATGTAGTTCAGCAAAGTATTAGAGAATGTCTTAATTATACATATGTATTATGTAGTTCAATATAGAATTGAAGAATGTCTTTATTATGTATGTGAAGTTCAATATAGCATTGAAGAATGTCTGAATTATACATATGTAGTTCAGCAAAGCACCAGAGTATGTCTGAATTACACATATGAAGTTCAATGTAGCATTGAAGAATGTCTTAAGTATACATATGTAGATCAATATAGCATTAAAGAATGTCTGGCATTGATAAATGTCCGGCATTGAAGAATGTCTTAATTATACATGTGTAGTTCAGCAAAGTATTAGAGAATGTCTTAATTATACATGTATAGTTCAGCAAAGTATTAGAGAATGTCTTAATTATACATGTATAGTTCAGCAAAGTATTAGAGAATGTCTTAATTATACATATGTAGTTCAATGTAGCATTGAAGAATGCTTTAATTATATATATGTACTTCAATAAGGCATTGAAGAATGTCTGGCATTGAAGAATGTCCGGCATTGAAGAATGTCTTAATTATACATTTGTAGTTCAATATAGCATTGAAGAATGTCTGAATTTCACATTATGTAGTTCAATGTAGCATTGAAGAATGTCTTTATTATGTATGTGTAGTTCAATATAGCATTGAAGAATGTCTGAACTATCCATATGTAGTTCAATATAGCATTGAAGAATGTCTAAATTTCACATTATGTAGTTCAATGTAGCATTGAAGAATGTATTTATTATGTATGTGTAGTTCAATATAGCATTGAAGAATGTCTGAACTATCCATATGTAGTTCAATATAGCATTGAAGAATGTCTGAATTTCACTTTATGTGGTTCAATGTACCATTGAAGAATGTCTTTATTATGTATGTGTAGTTCAATATAGCATTGAAGAATGTCTGAATTTCACATTATGTGGTTCAATGTACCATTGAAGAATGTCTTTATTATGTATGTGTAGTTCAATATAGCATTGAAGAATGTCTGAATTATACATATGTAGCTCAATATAGCATTGAAGAATGTCCGGCATTGAAGAATGTCTTAATTATCCATGTGTATTTCAGCAAAGTATTAGAGAATGTCTTAATTATACATGTATAGTTCAGCAAAGTATTAGAGAATGTCTTAATTATACATGTATAGTTCAGCAAAGTATTAGAGAATGTCTTAATTATACATATGTAGTTCAATGTAGCATTGAAGAATGCTTTAATTATATATATGTACTTCAATAAGGCATTGAAGAATGTCTTAATCATACATGTGTAGTTTAGCAAAGCACCAGAGAATGTCTGAATTATATATTATGTAGTTCAATATAGCATTGAAGAATGTCTGAATTATACGTATGTAGTTCAATATAGCATTGAAGAATGTCTGAATTATACGTATGTAGTTCAATATAGCATTGAAGAATGTCTTTATTATGTATGTGTAGTTCAATATAGCATTGAAGAATGTCTGAATTATACATATGTAGTTCAATATAGCATTGAAGAATGTCTGAATTATACGTATGTAGTTCAATATAGCATTGAAGAATGTCTGAACTATCCATATGTAGTTCAATATAGCATTGAAGAATGTCTAAATTTCACATTATGTAGTTCAATGTAGCATTGAAGAATGTATTTATTATGTATGTGTAGTTCAATATAGCATTGAAGAATGTCTGAATTATACGTATGTAGTTCAATATAGCATTGAAGAATGTCTGAATTATACATATGTAGTTCAGCAAAGCACCAGAGTATGTCTGAATTACACATATGAAGTTCAATGTAGCATTGAACAATGTCTTAAGTATACATATGTAGATCAATATAGCATTAAAGAATGTCTGGCATTGATAAATGTCCGGCATTGAAGAATGTCTTAATTATCCATGTGTATTTCAGCAAAGTATTAGAGAATGTCTTAATTATACATACGTAGTTCAATGTAGCATTGAAGAATGTCTTAATTATTCATATGTACTTCAATAAGGCATTGAAGAATGTCTTAATCATACATGTGTAGTTTAGCAAAGCACCAGAGAATGTCTGAATTATATATTATGTAGTTCAATATAGCATTGAAGAATGTCTGAATTTCACATTATGTAGTTCAATGTAGCATTGAAGAATGTATTTATTATGTATGTGTAGTTCAATATAGCATTGAAGAATGTCTGAATTTCACATTATGTGGTTCAATGTACCATTGAAGAATGTCTTTATTATGTATGTGTAGTTCAATATAGCATTGAAGAATGTCTGGCATTGAAGAATGTCCGGCATTGAAGAATGTCTTAATTATCCATGTGTATTTCAGCAAAGTATTAGAGAATGTCTTAATTATACATACGTAGTTCAATGTAGCATTAAAGAATGTCTTAATTATACATATGTACTTCAATAAGGCATTGAATAATATCTGGCATTGAAGAATGTCTTACATTATACATATGTAGTTCAATGTAGCATTGGAGAATGTCTTAATTATACATATGTAGATCAATATAGCATTGAAGAATGTCTTAATTATACATTTGTAGTTCAATATAGCATTGAAGAATGTCTGAATTATACATATGTAGCTCAATATAGCATTGAAGAATGTCCGGCATTGAAGAATGTCTTAATTATCCATGTGTATTTCAGCAAAGTATTAGAGAATGTCTTAATTATACATATGTAGTTCAATGTAGCATTGAAGAATGCTTTAATTATATATATGTACTTCAATAAGGCATTGAAGAATGTCTTAATCATACATGTGTAGTTTAGCAAAGCACCAGAGAATGTCTGAATTATATATTATGTAGTTCAATATAGCATTGAAGAATGTCTGAATTATACATATGTAGTTCAGCAAAGCACCAGAGTATGTCTGAATTACACATATGAAGTTCAATGTAGCATTGAACAATGTCTTAAGTATACATATGTAGATCAATATAGCATTAAAGAATGTCTGGCATTGATAAATGTCCGGCATTGAAGAATGTCTTAATTATCCATGTGTATTTCAGCAAAGTATTAGAGAATGTCTTAATTATACATATGTAGTTCAATGTAGCATTGAAGAATGCTTTAATTATACATATGTACTTCAATAAGGCATTGAAGAATGTCTGGCATTGAAGAATGTCTTAATTATACATGTGTAGTTCAGCAAAGTATTAGAGAATGTCTTAATTATACATATGTAGTTCAATGTAGCATTGAAGAATGTCTGGCATTGATAAATGGCTTAATTATACATGTGTAGTTCAGCAAAGTATTAGAGAATGTCTCAATTATACATATGTAGTTCAATAAGGCATTGAAGAATATCTGGCATTGAAGAATGTCTTAATCATGCATATGTAGTTCAGCAAAGTATTAGAGAATGTCTTAATTATACATATGTAGTTCAATGTAGCATTGAAGAATGTCTGGCATTGATAAATGGCTTAATTATACATGTGTAGTTCAGCAAAGTATTAGAGAATGTCTTAATTATACATATGTACTTCAATAAGGCATTGAATAATATCTGGCATTGAAGAATGTCTTACATTATACATATGTAGTTCAATGTAGCATTGAAGAATGCTTTAATTATACATATGTACTTCAATAAGGCATTGAATAATATCTGGCATTGAAGAATGTCTTACATTATACATATGTAGTTCAATGTAGCATTGAAGAATGCTTTAATTATACATATGTACTTCAATAAGGCATTGAATAATATCTGGCATTGAAGAATGTCTTACATTATACATATGTAGTTCAATGTAGCATTGAAGAATGCTTTAATTATACATATGTACTTCAATAAGGCATTGAATAATATCTGGCATTGAATAATGTCTTACATTATACATATGTAGTTCAATGTAGCATTGAAGAATGTCTGGCATTGATAAATGGCTTAATTATACATGTGTAGTTCAGCAAAGTATTAGAGAATGTCTTAATTATACATATGTAGATCAATATAGCATTGAAGAATGTCTGGCATTGAAGAATATCTTAATTATACATGTGTAGTTCAGCAAAGTATTAGAGAATATTGAAGAATGTCTGGCATTGAAGAATGTCTTACATTATACATATGTAGTTCAATATAGCATTGAAGAATGTATGGCATTGAAGAATATCTTAATTATACATGTGTAGTTCATCAAAGTATTAGAGAATGTCTAAATTATACATATGTAGATCAATATAGCATTGAAGAATGTCTGAATTATACATATGTAGTTCAATAAGGCATTGAAGAATTTCTTAATTATACAAGTGTAGTTCAGCAAATCATTAGGGAATGTCTTAATTATACATATGTAGTCCAATATAGCACTGGAATCTATTATTTATACTTATATGGTTTAGTGTTTAACACAAATCAAAAAACGATGTGGCCAATAATGAGTCAACTTCATCAAGTATTCGGAGAGACCAGCCACATAGCACCGTCGCCAGACCCCGGCACACACGCGAAAATATCCGGGCGGGCGATTATACAAACACGGAACACTTGTTTGGATGGTCCATCATAGAGGGATAGGAACAGCTGAACTGGTCCGCAAAACCGAAAGTATTTCTGATGACGTCATTTACCCTGAAACAATGTATATACACTGAAGTATCCGCTATACAAAGTCTTCAAAATACTTTTAATACAGCTTTAACTTTGATCTTTTAAAATCTAATAATGTACTTATACATATATAACAATTGTTGACCCAATTCTGAAATATCATTTACATAAACGTTTGAAAAACGAAATGGCCGCCAAGGTCTGCTCAGAACAAGAACTTTCCAAACACATAATTTATTGTTGCAAAGGACAGTTTATCTTCATATGTTTTTGAGAAATCCTATATACACAGACGTGTGTTTTGAAGATATAATTATATACAAATTGTGACAACCTTCAACATCAACATGAAAGTAGGCCTGTGACCTCAGTGGATTAGAAACAATAGAAGTTTCGAACAAATCTATCAATCTGTTGATTTTTAATATGTTTATTGATAAATGAATGTGAATATACATGTATATAGGTACATATTTATCACATTTCTGTCTCTGATAATATACATTTTGCCCATGTGATACGAGTGTTGGTTGCGTTGTCATATCAGTGCCCGGGCTGATAAATAGTTAGATATCAGCACAGGCTTCAGGCTGATATCACTATCACTTCATCCGGGTTCTTCACTCCGGATTTCAGTTTTACGTTTAGACGCTTCGGTTTCCGGCACATACGATAGCAAAAACAACAACAGCAGCAGCAATTGCTAAATGTTTTGTTTTTCAAAATGTAAGATAAAAAGGTTATGATATGACTGTTTTGATATCACACCCTTTATCAGCCCTTGGCCTGAAATCAGGCTGATATAGGGTGTGATGTCAAAATAGTCATATCATAGTACGTGTTATCAGTCATAAGTTATATACCTTCTTGCTTGTGTAGTAATACAAATATCTTATTGCATGTTCAACATTGTATGTCTAACTGTTTTTTAGTTACACCTCTCATTAACACTTGAAATTCAAAACATTTCATTAGCAATCGAGATATTTACCCTGATGTATGAGTGCAGCATCTGTCCTCCTTGAGTGTTATATCTATTGACGATGCTAGTTTGTAAGATAATTACTAGAAATTACGAAACGGTAGGAATCTATTTCAAATGTTAGTACATTTATTATATGTCTGTCGATGGAGGGAGCCAAACACAGTA
>NW_018479595.1:0-13332 GCF_002113885.1 Mizuhopecten yessoensis | reverse complement strand
ATACCGACCTGTCAAGTCACCATTAATACACATCATCTAGTACTACGATATACAATACTTCCCGTCATCAATACGTTTTCAGTAACCACAGACGCTATTACGATTCACGAACTTGCGAAATATAGCGATATATACTGCTTTTCGGTCTTTGTAACTGTTCCTTTACCACGTTCATTTCCCTTGAGCACGTGTTATGAAGCCAAGCCAAAGTTAGGAGAAACGGTGAACGTTACCGAGTCCCGTGGGTCCAATCGAAACAACTGCAACTATTCTAAATTGCTAGGAGCTAGCCGGTCGTTGCCAATGTAACTTTAAACAAAGAACTAATTTCCCGTGACTGATGTTACTGGTACATGCAGCAAAACAGGCAAATATAACAGACTGTGTGTTCATGCACGTGCACGAGTTTCAATAGTCTTATTACAGACAAAGATTTATATAATTTGCCTTTTCCCATATTCTGAAATCCCTTCACGTGCTGACCCCTGACTTTTTTAATCAGGGATAATGTGTGCTCTCCTTTATTTTGTTCTTGGGAGAAAATCTGACTTTGATAAAACAGGCAATTATTCCGTTAACACACGTCAGAAAACATTGTTTCAAATAGCAATGAAAAATACAAATTTCACATGTCGATTTTAACTTCTTAACCTAAATATTTTGCTTTTTAATTGCATGTGTTCATGTTATTTGAAAATAAGGCATATCATGTCTATGTTACACTGTTTTCCTGCGGTGTAATATTCATTTATAGTAGCTAAAATACATGAAATGTTTATTTTTAATTCGAAAATAATTAGAAATATCACGTGATCAGACTTGACATGGGTCATGTACGCACTGTAACCTCATACAATACTATTGCATTGAGTAGTTTGAGAAGGTTACATCGAGGCTCTTAGAAAGGTCCGCAGCATTCCTATGCATACATCATATCGAGGCTCTAACGAAGCAATGCATTATTGCCTGTGCTCATAGTATATGTCACATCCCTTCAACTGCAATAATCTGACTTTCGGAACAAGACGAGCAATCACAGAACTGAACTTCTCTTTGAGATATTTTATTTACTATTAGCAAGCCTTTTTGCCATAAAGAGTCATACAGGCCAACGGATTTCGCGGGAACTATAAGACCTTTGGGAGGCAGTTACCTTAGCGAGACTCGGGTAATCAAATCTATGTGACACTGTTCTACGAGATATCTCATGTTCTAGGGCCTTCGGGAGAGCCTTAGCGAAAAAACTGGGTATGTTTAATCGTAGTCTTAATGACAACATTACATTTTATTGTCTGTCGTTTGAAACGTTTATCGCCGGATTGCTTGTGGCTAATTACCGCGGCAAACCTACGACTCCCACGTGGCCTAACGCTCTATCTGCCCCAAAGGCTGACAGCCGAAAGACGGAGCATGCTCACAGTTTAGCTGCGGCATCATAATCATGCGGGCGCTTGACAGGTCTGTGTTTTGTTGATGTTGTGTCAAGCTTATAGCCGGTTGTGACATCTTGTAATCTAGGGTCAAACACCATGTTGTGGTTTCCTACCCCTGATCCCTCTGATTTGATTGGGCAGATTTACATTGAAGGAACTGAAAGCTAGTGGTCGTAATTGCCGCTGAATGAAATTCACTGCCAAACTAATCATTTGTTACAAATACTAACCATTGGACAAAACGACAGCAGTTCTTACGTTATGTACAGTTATCGGTGACGCCTTGTCTCAGATAAAGGCACTATTATACAACATGTGTCCTCTCTTTGATTAATATCAGGAGCAATTGTTTAGTGACAGCATTCTGTCGTCATGACTTTTATTTAAAAACTATTTGTTATTTAGGGACAAACACACTGAAAATATACACTTACAGGGAACAATTTGTTACTTTTAAACTCTATGTTGCTATGTTCAGTATAATGCATGGCTTTTTTGGTGTCCTATTTGGTTCATGTTTATCATTATAACGAGCGTGTTCATTCCCTGTCTGCCCCTCCTCTCCCTGTGATGCTGTCTTTCTGGTGTCCTATTTGGTTCACATTCCCTGTCTGCCCCTCCTCTCCCTGTGATGCTGTCTTTCTGGTGTCCTATTTGGTTCACATTCCCTGTCTGCCCCTCCTCTCCCTGTGATGCTGTCTTTCTGGTGTCCTATTTGGTTCACATTCCCTGTCTGCCCCTCCTCTCCCTGTGATGCTGTCTTTCTGGTGTCCTATTTGGTTCACATTCCCTGTCTGCCCCTCCTCTCCCTGTGATGCTGTCTTTCTGGTGTCCTATTTGGTTCACATTCCCTGTCTGCCCCTCCTCTCCCTGTGATGCTGTCTTTCTGGTGTCCTATTTGGTTCACATTCCCTGTCTGCCCCTCCTCTCCCTGTGATGCTGTCTTTCTGGTGTCCTATTTGGTTCACATTCCCTGTCTGCCCCTCCTCTCCCTGTGATGCTGTCTTTCTGGTGTCCTATTTGGTTCACATTCCCTGTCTGCCCCTCCTCTCCCTGTGATGCTGTCTTTCTGGTGTCCTATTTGGTTCACATTCCCTGTCTGCCCCTCCTCTCCCTGTGATGCTGTCTTTCTGGTGTCCTATTTGGTTCACATTCCCTGTCTGCCCCTCCTCTCCCTGTGATGCTGTCTTTCTGGTGTCCTATTTGGTTCACATTCCCTGTCTGCCCCTCCTCTCCCTGTGATGCTGTCTTTCTGGTGTCCTATTTGGTTCACATTCCCTGTCTGCCCCTCCTCTCCCTGTGATGCTGTCTTTCTGGTGTCCTATTTGGTTCACATTCCCTGTCTGCCCCTCCTCTCCCTGTGATGCTGTCTTTCTGGTGTCCTATTTGGTTCACATTCCCTGTCTGCCCCTCCTCTCCCTGTGATGCTGTCTTTCTGGTGTCCTATTTGGTTCACATTCCCTGTCTGCCCCTCCTCTCCCTGTGATGCTGTCTTTCTGGTGTCCTATTTGGTTCACATTCCCTGTCTGCCCCTCCTCTCCCTGTGATGCTGTCTTTTTGGTGTCCTATTTGGTTCATGTTTATCATTATAACGAGCGTGTACTTTCCCTGTCTGCCCCCTCCCCTCCCAGTGATGTTGTCCGCTCTCAAATATCACAGAACCAGTGGTTACGTGAGAATGCGCTGACGCCCGAACATTTCAGGGAACCCTTAGCTACGTAGAAACGCTATGCTGTCCGGTCACATATGTGATTTTGCCCTAATCATTTCAAGAAACATTTGGTTAGTAGGAACTTGGCGGACAGAACAGTGAATATCTGAGAATACGCTTACGCCCTTCAAAAATAAGGAGCCACCTTTTACGTAAGGAGGCCATTCTAAAACGTATCATAGTGGTGTAAATTACAGATTAATTAACCGGACAGAGCGTGTCCCCGGCATTGTTTCCCGTTATTAGTTTTTGCTTTATGCTACAGACTGCACGTGCTTCTGTGACTTCGGCTGTTCGTTCCGTCCATTTATATTGTACTTTATGTATAATAAAAAGGACAAACTTTGGAAAAGAATGGGTAAAATCCTGATTATAACCACTCAGCATTGTCATTTATAAACGTATGGCTATTTTCACTCCTAAAGCGGAAATATCTCGAAACACTTGATATGCCTCCCAGTGGTCAATATTATATGGTTTTAGTCGTAACTAACAAGCGTTATGTCTCTTTAAACAAACAACATATACGGACAGATAGCGTAATGTTCTAAACACCAGTTCAAACGAACAAAACTTATCACATATTGTAGTGTGGTATCCAGTGAACATACCCATGTCATATTTTTTGCGTATTAATCCTTGTAATATGACTGATTTTATGAATATAACGTATTTTGTACATGTACCATATTTTACACTGCATTTCCCCAACTCTCTTCTAACTTCCCCAGTAATTTATTCACGTCACTATCCCTAAGCTATAGTTGATAATGTTGGTTACGATGAAAGGTAACAGATTTACATAATTGTATTAACACTTGTTTCTGTCTCCAATTCATTTATGTTTAATCATATTTGTATTATGTATTACATATGTTATGTGAATAAAACAAAGTTTAAACTAACGGCTATAATTGAATAATATCAGCCCGGTGATTGGTTGTAAGTTTCAAGTTTCAATTCTGACGTCACGCCTAGGACAAGTACATGACGTCACATACGTACGTACTGGAGTCAAAATGGCAGCTTTTTACATTTCAAGGTTGCATGAAAATTGTGGTTTTACACGAATAAATGCCACAAATCTTGATTATGTGATAAAGGATCTTATACTCGTTTTCATTTCATATGATATTTATGAAACTCGTCACGATTTTTTCATAGCTCGCTAGAGGCTCGTTAAAATGAAAATTTCTTAGACTCGTTTCATAAATCTTATATGAAATGGAAACTCCTGTAACTGCATTATAGCGCCAGCTAATTGCAAGCTAGCGCTATAATGTTATTGCGTTTCATTTTTAAAAATAAAATGGACACACGCTTTAAATGAACGCCGCGGCCCGAAAACTNGGGGGGGGGAGGGCATCACATTAAAGCGTCTGTTCTCGTGCACTGCAAAAGCTCGAATGGCTTACACAGCTTGACAACTCACCTGTATTTCAAGTAAAGCATGTGCGCCTCGCGCTACGCCGCAACCCTATAAGTTGGCCACACGTGACCCTCACTACAACACAGTGATGACCGTAACAAAAATAAATACAATAAGTTCAAGACATTTTTTTAAAAAGATTGACACATATGATAATTTAACGTAAAATATATGCGTTATATCAATAATACATGTGCTGGACAAAGAAACAGGAAAATTGACCTCGATTCGCGTGCATTTCACGTTACAATTGCATGTTAGATAGCCATGTGCAGTATTGCTTAAGTGTGGCTGATATTATTATAGGCGTCGCATTGTGTGTCAAAGTGTGGTCTCGAAATCTAGGCGTATTCTTGTTTTCCAGGTATAGTCTCGTATTCGTTTTCAAGGTAAGTCTCATATGTTCGATTTTTTTTCTGATCGTGGTCTAGTAGTTGAATGGTCATTTTATGGATGTTTTCGTGTTCTGGGTGCGGTCTTGCATTCAATGTGTGTTTTAGGTGTGGGCTTGTATGCTAGGAGATATTGTGTGGAATTGTGTGGTATCCTTTTCCAGGTGTTGTTTCCTATTCGTGTTCCAGGTATACGATCTCATAATCTATGAAGATATGTTTTCGTATTCTGGGTGTGGTCAATTGTTATAAGTGTGATCTTGCGTTCTGACATAACGTGTAACATTGCGCTCTGACATAACGTGTAACATAACCAGCTGATCAGCAGCTATGAGATCACAGGATTGGAGAGCGCTGATTTAATAAGCCAACCACACAATACCGTGTCTAGCAGGTCGACGGTACCCCCCAGTGGTCCATATGAAGTCCAACAGACATGTTTACACGTCAATATCGTACCTGTGTATCGACACTGCGTAGCCGGATGGCTTATCATTGTTACAGCTAATTAATGAAAGGGTCAGTTGACAGTGAAATGCGATAACCATTGATCGGTACGGGTGTCCTGTCATTGGAGAGAGTTCTCAATTATATCGTATTTCTAGACTCTCAACCTGGCAATTATTTTGAAATCACATGTGTACAAATTGATATTTTATATGAAGAGAATTTATTACAGTCCACAATGGATCGGATAACACGCTATCTCCATGACAACAAACTAATTATCTATTCCCTAAAGTCGTGAATGCTAATAAGTGTCCTGTTTCTCTGACTAGTGTCTGTGTGCGCTACCCTGTTTTGGTGTCACGATTAAGCAACGTCGTCTAGTAACCGGCTATAGTGTCGTTTTAAACGTGCCTCTTAACAACGATTTTATGATCTACAGCTGTACCAATCAAACCGTTCACGCTATCATATTCCAGCTTATAAAAGATTACCTACATTTTAGCATACAGATCGGCGGACACACGTCTGTCAAAATGGCTACCACTGGTTGGTTGTACTCATAACAACTAGAAAGCAATGAAAACATCATAGACGAAACCAAGACTAATTGTTTTTCAAACGTAATGTTCGTTTGCAGTATTGTAAATTATTGTGCATTCTCAAGTATCACTTTTATTATCTAGACACTAAGCTAGTAGATTGAGTATCATATGACCATGTTATGACAATTTTATTGTGATCCGTATCGCGATACAGCTACATGTAAGCAACAATAATATATTCGATACGCATTTCAATATATATCTTTCAAAGAACCATGTTCAATGCGGGGTAAACCGGAAGTACATATAGTGTGTGTAATTTAGTTATTAAAAGACGCGGATCTAGACTTTCCGTCCGGATTTTATAATGTGTTTCTATTCATAATAACAATGCTAAATTTATACATTACATGTACAAGTCACATTGTTTGTTGAAGTGAAAAAATGATATATATTTGTAACTAACAAAAAGTGTGTAGATTCTTTCGAATATTTGCAATGCACTTAGCATATAGATTATGTAACAGAATGGAAGATTTGCTTTTTAAATTCGTTTTGAATAAAATGAATCAGGACTCTCACCAGAGGCCACCTCGTCAGCCACAACATTTGTCCTGACTTAACACTTTGGCGAGGAGGAAGAAAATCTGTTCACAAATTGATTTGAACATAAATATAGGAAACAAAATACCTGTGCAAGGAAATAAAATACATGTGTATCAACCTTTGATGGAAGAGAAATGAGAGAAATGGTGAAGAAAATAGTGATGTCGGAGAGCAACTTAAACACGTTTATATTAAAAAGCGAAAGAAGAAAGGTATCATATTTTTAAGGATTGAACTTTGAACAGCTGATTCCCAGACAACTCAATGATGTTGTATGCAAAATACGTGTATGGAGCCTCCTCAACTATACTATATCGTTATACAGTGAGGTTATGAAATACAATGTACCTTTTCAAAAATTCTCAATTGACGTTAGTTATGCGTCGTTGTTAAGGTATTAAAAAGACACTAAGAACGTGTATTTGTATTTCTTTTTTAAATAATACGACATCAACATCATCAAAGTTTACATAAAAGAGCAAAGTAATTTTACATAGCAACACACTCTCACTCGCACATTTCTGCTGAATTCCCATATATGTAACACATTTTCTATTCAACTTTTATTTGAGACTAGTTCTAACTATTCTATCATTTTGATTTGCTTTCTTTTATAAAAAGTAATTAAATAGAAGGCAAAAGAAAATTATAACTGGAGGAAAAGAAGGAAGATATTTGCAGATTATAGATAGAGAGAGTAAAAGTATGAGATATGAGAAGACAGATGAGAGGAGACAACAAGGAAACACTTTGTGTTGTGTATCTGATCAATTATTTATCATACGATATTTACGCGATATTCCTCCTTGACTTATTTCTTCTAGAAAATGCAAAACATATAGTGTATAAAATATCGGTACTGTATAACGATCATTATCGTTATCATTTGGGTTTGGATTTGCCCAATTAGAAACGTATTTTCTCAAAAAGAAAAGTCTGCACGCGCCTGGTGACGTCCTTAACCAGAAATAGTATCCACACAAAAGTGATCAACATAGGTGTTTAAGGTGTTTGTCATAAACAAATCATTATAAAGTAATGGAAAACTGTTGTGATAAAAATGACACCCCTTTACGCGTAAATGTGCGTAATGAGAAGCCTATAACGATGTTAGTTATACTTTTAAAAATATCTTGACTACATTGTTTTAAGGTTCATGGTATTCCTCCGCGGAAAACATCTGTTTGTTTACGTTTGGCACAAACCGAGGATCACGATGGTCATACGGTTCAGTGTATTAAGCTTACTTTTTATGATTGGGGAAATATAGAAGTATATTGCAGTATATATAAAGATGATAAACAGTTTATCAATCGCTCGCACGTGGATACAATCTCGAGTCAACCTGCGATTGCCTCTCGATTTTTTTCCTCGTGCTCGCAATGAGAAAATTACTCTCACGACAAACTCTGAAAACACAGTGTGATAACCTATAAGTCTTAAAAATAAACATGCATTTATACTGATTTACACTGAGAAACATAAAACATGCATTTATATTGAGTTACACTAAGAAACAAAAAAAGATCGCATAACCAACAATGGTCGATCAAGTAAAAACACCCATGTAGTCAGCACCAACAAAATGACTGCTAATGAACAAAACCCGAGCATCACTTCTCCGACAGGTAAATTATGAATTTATAGAAAATTTGTGTACAAAACATTTAAGCACTTCTACTAATTACTAGGTTTTTTTTACTACTCCTGGAATGAAAAGTCAGATTCCTCCTCGGATTTTGAAATGAAATGCAGCTTATTTCTTTTATCTAAAGGTACCGTGCCTCTTACTTTCGCGCCTCTTCCTTATCAGCAGGATAAAACTAGCATTTCTGATTTTTCTAGCAAAGCAAAAGTTATAAAATTTCTGTTAGTACCACACTCAGGATGTGAAACAGCTGAAAGATATAAAACAAAAAGGAGTAACATTTTATTGTCTTACGTGCCGTAAATAATTCAATACTTTACATAATGTCACGCATGCCAAAATAGACCCCTTTAAAATGGCGATATTTCTTGTCATGTCACTTCGCATGGTTATACTTTACATAAAGTCACTGGAATTTCAAAACTTTTCATAACAATATACTTATAATATTTATGAAATTTTATGACTACAATTCTACCCACACTATTTTGACAGATTGCAGGACGGCAACTTATAGAAAAAAATTTAATATATATCCATTACTTGGGTGTAGATAAAAGCACTTTTCAATGGACCACTTTTTTAATTATGCAAGCATATCATAACATCAACGAGTTATGTTAATAAATGTTAAGCAGTAGTTACATGTAAGATATGCTTGTATTTGTAATGGAAATTAACTTCTGATCTTTGATAAGGAATTTTTCACTCTTTATCAGACGTCAAAAAACATTGCTTTCGGAGAAGCCCTGTTCCAAGTTCTTGTATATGTGTTAAAATGGAAATATGTATTTCGGAAAAGTAGCGGTGACTTTTTTTGAATGGTTCATCATTTACTTTTCAGTACCAGACAGTCGAAAGTCCTCACTACATTCACGAAGTCTGTACATTCGAATTAATATGTAATAATGTTTTTGTAGCATGTCTTATGTATTTGTGAACACTTATGTGACCAAAAACGAGGTACCTTTACTTATGTGACCCATAACGAGGTACCTTTACTTATGTAACCAATAACGAGGTACCTTTACTTAAGTAACCAATAACGAGGTACCTCAACCGGAATTGCCCAAGGGTAATTTTGTTAAAAGTTGCATAATTATTCCTATTTAAGCGGTCGATTTTCAATACCAAGCAAACCCAACGGCTCTCAGCGGGGATACATTTATAAAATGATGACATACAAATCAAGACATAAGTTTCCGTCTAAAACAAAAACCTATCATTCCATCGTCTACCGTTTTCAAAATTAGCCGTTGTGAATTCATCTCTCTTTAAGCATGCATTTGTTATCTTCTCTAACCTAAATGAAGGTAAGAAAAATCCTAAATGTACGAATTAACTCTTGTTCTTTGAAATTTACAATACATGAAAATTATGTCAGTCCTTAGTTACTACAACTTCGCGACTAAAATATATATTGGTACCAACACTCTAACATTAGTCTATGTGTCTGCTATTTTTTTCAGAATCAAAAGGTTAAAGATTGTGTTATGTTCAGCCTTATTGGCATACATTTGTGACGTTGAAAAGCTAAAATTATTTTTATCGGTATGATATCTTAAAACAGTTATTAAAATCAATTTTTTTTTCCTGAAAATGGCGCTGCCAAATCACTACATAAGTAACTGTCGACAAAAAGAAAGAAATATGAATTAATGTAAAGTACCCAAGATGTCTAATTTATATACACTGTCAGTAAAAACATCAAAAATGTTTTTTTCCTGTTTATTCAAAGATGTTTTATATTGTTCATTTAAGAATAGCAACAGAAACGAATATGAAATTGTTCACACAATTCTTTATCGCTTTCGCCCTAAAAGGAGGCGGTACGCGTTATTTTGATGCTAACAAGATATACCGTTGACAAAACATCATTTTGTGGTCCTCATTAGGTTTACCCTTTCTTGAAAATGTCAGACGATTGACCTGTCACGTGTTTGCATTTCACAGTGTAAACAGGAGAATAGGTATACCGTACATCACTTTATCATCAAAGGGCCTTTTTATGCTATTCAATGTGTTGAAACCTCTCTTCACCGAGCATTAGCATAACTTTCTGAATATAGCCCTGTCTCTTCTGTTTTTATTTTTTTTATTCTGAAATACCTTCACATTCTAAACTATCTTCATTGAAGCCATGGCCAAAAAACCGATCTACCCGCAATATTCAACTTTTCACAAAGTTGGCGATAGCGATAGCTTCGGTTATACTATATTAGTGTCTGGTATTGCTGGGCATAATCTTAATTATCATGACAAAAGCAAATGCCACACGATGCGCATATGACGTTCAAAACCATTGAAATAGAGAACACGTCAACCAATGCAGAATCTGGCACCCAAAAACAGACCAAGAACGCGATGTCATAATCAATGGTATGCAATATAAATTTTAAAAATGTTGGCGATATCTATTGCATGAATTTCACACCTGAAATGAGCCATCGTTATTGAAGACTGCATTCGTATTTACCAAGTTTCCGTCAGATATCCGAACATACTTTCGAAAAATGGTAAGATTTAATGTGAAATCAACTATCATTTTTATTTATCTTTTTGTAAAAAAGAATTTGCAATTTAGGCCGTAGATCCGTTTTGCATGTGCACTTAGCCTTCCTATATTTATCCGTAAAGGATTGTTCTGATACGTTTCACACGTAAAAGATATTTAATATATTTTCAACATTCGCTTTCCTTTGAAAGAAAACAAATATAAACATCACGTGACAATAATTCATCAATCGAAGTCCGACACGGCATTGTCACTATTGAGTTTATAAATAGTGCGGTAAGCTTCTATATAGAAACAACCCACTCTGAGAAGTAAACGAGTGTTGGTGCGCACTGTGGAACCACGGGATCTGTATACAGATATTTTACTATGGATCAACATGGTGTCAGCTCAAAGAATCAGTTGACATATACTGAAGCACAACCGGTTGTATAACTTATTACATGTATATTAGTAAACAGACAACTGATTGCAGAAACAAACAACACATTTATACTGTGATTCAACCCGAATCAGCATAGAACAAAAATTCATATATACAGAAAAAAAACAAGTCTCATAATCAAACACGTGTAAAAGTAAGAGATAACCTACTGCCGATCCATAAAACAGATGATGTGTACATGAGCACAAAACTACAGCTGGTTCATACAGAAGAACAACCTGGGGCCGTAATCACGAAACGAAATCATCTGACACAGTCATAAGGTCAAATTCAAAGATTGAAAATGGCATTCGGCTGTTAGTCTCATCAAAATTCTCCCAAATCATTGTGAAATGTGGATTCTAATTAATTCATTACCGAAACAAGAAGTTTGGTTTGAGCACAGATTCTGAGAGTGAACATGAGAACAGATTCATGAATACATGCCCCCCCCCCCCCCCCCGTCTCCTAACCAAAAGTATAACTGTTATAACCCACTGCAGAAGCAACACAACAACTGATGTACGTGTATATTGACTCATCTACATCATATGGCACACCAGTGGTAATATTGAAAACGGTATGTGGCTTTTAGTCTCTCCAAATTATTGACAAAAAAATGTTTGTTTTTTTATTAATTTATCACTGGAACAAGATTTTGGTGGGAGCACAGAATCTGAGTTTGAGTATTAGAGGGTTTCATGAATACGGACCCTGGTCTCGGCACAAAGCAGAAGCTGATTTGTGCTGAAGAACAATTCGGTCTCATTACGAAACATGTAAGTACAGTAAAACAGCCCAATGAAGCAATAGTTGATGTACATGTACACAGTGGATCAACAAAGAATCATAAAAAACAACGGTTTATATATACTGAAGCACACCCTAGTTGTAAAACAGAGCAAATACATGGTAAGTAAAAGTGAGAAATATAATGCATTTCGACACAAAATATTGGTAATCTATAGGCTTTCTGAGTAACAACCCGGTTTCTTTCCAATCCTCCTTTTGGCTCGTTAAGAGTTGCTATGTAAATCATCTGTTTTTAAAGAAAAATGTAAAATATTGAAACCTAACAACATGTGACGATGTTCACCCGTTTCCCTTTCAGCTGTTGCCTTGGCAACGGTTATATTGCCGTTTATATGCGAATGTTTTTCATTATTTTATTTCCGAAGTGCCAGATAGCACAGTATATCTGACAAAGGCATGAATAAGTTCCATTCATCGCCAAAAGTATCGCCATTCTCACCGCCTCGGCTGTAAAGTCGCCACTCCCAGCGTACACGATAGTGAGTCGACTGTAATCGTTTGTCATTCGACTATAAAAACTCACCAATTGTATTACAACACTTTACAGTTCTCCTCGGAATTTCGCTAGCTGCTGCATTTGGAATAAACTTGTCATCAATTTTTCCGACAGGCGAAGTTATCTTCGGAGCAAATATCTTTTTAATACTCATTTTGAGAAATTAAATGATTTCTTTCTTTTCTTTAACTGAGTTACGGGGATGAAAATTTGTCGTGTCAACACCTAGTGTTCCCGTGACATCTGACCTGGCACCGAGCACGTGCGATATATGCTATTTGCGGCCAACATACATCAGCAAAAAATAGTCTAAGCATTCGGATTATTTTAAAGTTTACTCTGTTCTCAACCGCAAGGAACATCTTGCAAAGTGAACAATACAGTTATGTCAAGTAACTCTCCGTACGTCTTCTAGCGATCTCTACAAATACTGGTACAGGCATACATTGTAACTGGAAAACTACAAGCAATATTTGTAAGACCACTAGTTATTTATGTCATTACGACTACTAATTAAAAGTCTCTACATATATGTATATCTACTAGCAATGTACATCTTTCTATCTACCAGTAGTATACTTTTGTATGAATATTACATGAAGCAGTATACGTATACGTCTCTACTCATACGTCTGAAAACTACTTAAAAAATACGTCTCTACGACAACTTATAACATACGTCTGTACGACTACTAGTAATATACGTCTGTACGACTATTAGGCATATACGTCTGTATGACTGCTAGTAATATACGTCTGTGCGACTACTATTAATATACCTCTGTACGGCTACTAGTAATATACGTCTATATGACTGCTGGTAATGTCCGTCTGTATGACTGCTAGTAATATACGTCTGTACGACTACTAGGC